>NW_027473536.1:0-240717 GCF_050947335.1 Megachile rotundata | reverse complement strand
TAAGTTATCCTATCTGAGCACAATTCAACACCACAATGAACAATTTTGCTCGTTTTGCACGAATTATGCTCGTTTTCGCACGATTCAGCCTCTAATTCGCACATATCCGCTGTATTTCGACTCTGTACTATCTAGTCATGTTAAGTTATCGTAACTGAGCACAATTCAACACCACAATGAACAATTTTGCTGGTTTTGAACGAATTATGCTCATTTTCGCACGATTCAGCCTCTAATTCGCACATATCCGCTGTAATTCGACTCTGTACTATCTAGTTATGTTAAGTTATCCTATCTGAGCACAATTCAACACCACAACGAACAATTTTGCTCGTTTTGCACGAATTATGCTCATTTTCGCACGATTCAGCCTCTAATTCGCACATATCCGCTGTAATTCGACTCTGTACTATCTAGTCATGTTAAGTTATCGTACCTGAGCACAATTCAACACCACAATGAACAATTTTGCTGGTTTTGAACGAATTATGCACATTTTCGCACGATTCAGCCTCTAATTCGCACATATCCGCTGTAATTCGACTCTGTACTATCTAGTTATGTTAAGTTATCCTATCTGAGCACAATTCAACACCACAATGAATAATTTTGCTCGTTTTGCATGAATTTTGCTCGTTTTGAACGAATTTTGCTCATTTTCAAACGATTCAGCCTCTAATTCGCACATATCCGCTGTAATTCGACTCTGTACTATCTAGTTATGTTAAGTTATCCTATCTGAGCACAATTCAACACCACAATGAACAATTTTGCTGGTTTTGAACGAATTATGCTCATTTACGCACGATTCAGCCTCTAATTCGCACATATCCGCTGTATTTCGACTCTGTACTATCTAGTCATGTTAAGTTATCGTAACTGAGCACAATTCAACACCACAATGAACAATTTTGCTGGTTTTGAACGAATTATGCTCATTTTCGCACGATTCAGCCTCTAATTCGCACATATCCGCTGTAATTCGACTCTGTACTATCTAGTCATGTTAAGTTATCGTAACTGAGCACAATTCAACACCACAATGAACAATTTTGCTCGTTTTGAACGAATTATGCTCATTTTCGCACGATTCAGCCTCTAATTCGCACATATCCGCTGTATTTCGACTCTGTACTATCTAGTCATGTTAAGTTATCGTAACTGAGCACAATTCAACACCACAATGAACAATTTTGCTCGTTTTGAACGAATTATGCTCATTTTCGCACGATTCAGCCTCTAATTCGCACATATCCGCTGTAATTCGACTCTGTACTATCTAGTTATGTTAAGTTATCCTATCTGAGCACAATTCAACACCACAACGAACAATTTTGCTCGTTTTGCACGAATTATGCTCATTTTCTCACGATTCAGCCTCTAATTCGCACATATCCGCTGTAATTCGACTCTGTACTATCTAGTTATGTTAAGTTATCCTATCTGAGCACAATTCAACACCACAATGAACAATTTTGCTCGTTTTGCACGAATTTTGCTCGTTTTGCACGAATTATGCTCATTTTCGCACGATTCAGCCTCTAATTCGCACATATCCGCTGTAATTCGACTCTGTACTATCTAGTCATGTTAAGTTATCGTAACTGAGCACAATTCAACACCACAATGAACAATTTTTCTGGTTTTGAACGAATTATGCTCATTTTCGCACGATTCAGCCTCTAATTCGCACATATCCGCTGTAATTCGACTCTGTACCATCTAGTCATGTTAAGTTATCGTAACTGAGCACAATTCAACACCACAATCTACAATTTTGATCGTTTTGAACGAATTATGCTCATTTTCGCACGATTCAGCCTCTAATTCGCACATATCCGCTGTAATTCGACTCTGTACTATCTAGTTATGTTAAGTTATCCTATCTGAGCACAATACAACACCACAACGAACAATTTTGCTCGTTTTGCACGAATTACGCTCATTTTCGCACGATTCAGCCTCTAATTCGCACATATCCGCTGTAATTCGACTCTGTACTATCTAGTCATGTTAAGTTATCGTAACTGAGCACAATTCAACACCACAATGAACAATTTTGCTGGTTTTGAACGAATTATGCTCATTTTCGCACGATTCAGCCTCTAATTCGCACATATACGCTGCAATTCGACTCTGTACTATCTAGTTATGTTGAGTTATCCTATCTCAGCACAATTCAACACCACAATGAACAATTTTGCTCGTTTTGCACGAATTATGCTCGTTCTCGCACGATTCAGCCTCTAATTCGCAAATATCCGCTGTATTACGACTCTGTACTATCTAGTTATGTTAAGTTATCCTATCTGAGCACAATTCAACACCACAATGAACAATTTTGCTCGTTTTGCACGAATTTTGCTGGTTTTGAAAGAATTATGCTCATTTTCGCACGATTCAGCCTCTAATTCGCACATATCCGCTGTAATTCGACTCTGTACTATCTAGTCATGTTAAGTTATCGTACCTGAGCACAATTCAACACCACAATGAACAATTTTGCTGGTTTTGAACGAATTATGCACATTTTCGCACGATTCAGCCTCTAATTCGCACATATCCGCTGTAATTCGACTCTGTACTATCTAGTTATGTTAAGTTATCCTATCTGAGCACAATTCAACACCACAATGAATAATTTTGCTCGTTTTGCATGAATTTTGCTCGTTTTGAACGAATTTTGCTCATTTTCAAACGATTCAGCCTCTAATTCGCACATATCCGCTGTAATTCGACTCTGTACTATCTAGTTATGTTAAGTTATCCTATCTGAGCACAATTCAACACCACAATGAACAATTTTGCTGGTTTTGAACGAATTATGCTCATTTACGCACGATTCAGCCTCTAATTCGCACATATCCGCTGTATTTCGACTCTGTACTATCTAGTCATGTTAAGTTATCGTAACTGAGCACAATTCAACACCACAATGAACAATTTTGCTGGTTTTGAACGAATTATGCTCATTTTCGCACGATTCAGCCTCTAATTCGCACATATCCGCTGTAATTCGACTCTGTACTATCTAGTCATGTTAAGTTATCGTAACTGAGCACAATTCAACACCACAATGAACAATTTTGCTCGTTTTGAACGAATTATGCTCATTTTCGCACGATTCAGCCTCTAATTCGCACATATCCGCTGTATTTCGACTCTGTACTATCTAGTCATGTTAAGTTATCGTAACTGAGCACAATTCAACACCACAATGAACAATTTTGCTCGTTTTGAACGAATTATGCTCATTTTCGCACGATTCAGCCTCTAATTCGCACATATCCGCTGTAATTCGACTCTGTACTATCTAGTTATGTTAAGTTATCCTATCTGAGCACAATTCAACACCACAACGAACAATTTTGCTCGTTTTGCACGAATTATGCTCATTTTCTCACGATTCAGCCTCTAATTCGCACATATCCGCTGTAATTCGACTCTGTACTATCTAGTTATGTTAAGTTATCCTATCTGAGCACAATTCAACACCACAATGAACAATTTTGCTCGTTTTGCACGAATTTTGCTCGTTTTGCACGAATTATGCTCATTTTCGCACGATTCAGCCTCTAATTCGCACATATCCGCTGTAATTCGACTCTGTACTATCTAGTCATGTTAAGTTATCGTAACTGAGCACAATTCAACACCACAATGAACAATTTTTCTGGTTTTGAACGAATTATGCTCATTTTCGCACGATTCAGCCTCTAATTCGCACATATCCGCTGTAATTCGACTCTGTACCATCTAGTCATGTTAAGTTATCGTAACTGAGCACAATTCAACACCACAATCTACAATTTTGATCGTTTTGAACGAATTATGCTCATTTTCGCACGATTCAGCCTCTAATTCGCACATATCCGCTGTAATTCGACTCTGTACTATCTAGTTATGTTAAGTTATCCTATCTGAGCACAATTCAACACCACAACGAACAATTTTGCTCGTTTTGCACGAATTACGCTCATTTTCGCACGATTCAGCCTCTAATTCGCACATATCCGCTGTAATTCGACTCTGTACTATCTAGTCATGTTAAGTTATCGTAACTGAGCACAATTCAACACCACAATGAACAATTTTGCTGGTTTTGAACGAATTATGCTCATTTTCGCACGATTCAGCCTCTAATTCGCACATATACGCTGCAATTCGACTCTGTACTATCTAGTTATGTTGAGTTATCCTATCTCAGCACAATTCAACACCACAATGAACAATTTTGCTCGTTTTGCACGAATTATGCTCGTTCTCGCACGATTCAGCCTCTAATTCGCAAATATCCGCTGTATTACGACTCTGTACTATCTAGTTATGTTAAGTTATCCTATCTGAGCACAATTCAACACCACAATGAACAATTTTGCTCGTTTTGCACGAATTTTGCTGGTTTTGAAAGAATTATGCTCATTTTCGCACGATTCAGCCTCTAATTCGCACATATCCGCTGTAATTCGACTCTGTACTATCTAGTCATGTTAAGTTATCGTAACTGAGCACAATTCAACATCACAATGAACAATTTTGCTCGTTTTGAACGAATTATGCTCATTTTCGCACGATTCAGCCTCTAATTCGCACATATCCGCTGTAATTCGACTCTGTACTATCTAGTCATGTTAAGTTATCGTAACTGAGCACGATTCAACACCACAATGAACAATTTTGCTGGTTTTGAACGAATTATACTCATTTTCGCACGATTCAGCCTCTAATTCGCACATATCCGCTGTAATTCGACTCTGTACTATCTAGTTATGTTAAGTTATCCTATCTGAGCACAATTCAACACCACAATGAACAATTTTGCTCGTTTTGCACGAATTTTGCTCGTTTTGCACGAATTATGCTCATTTTCGCACGATTCAGCCTCTAATTCGCACATATCCGTTGTAATTCGACTCTGTACTATCTAGTCATGTTAAGTTATCGTAACTGAGCACAATTCAACACCACAATGAACAATTTTGCTCGTTTTGAACGAATTATGCTTATTTTCGGACGATTCAACCTCTAATTCGCACATATCCGCTGTAATTCGACTCTGTACTATCTAGTCATGTTAAGTTATCGTAACTGAGCACAATTCAACACCACAATGAACAATTTTGCTGGTTTTGAACGAATTATGCTCATTTTCGCACGATTCAGCCTCTAATTCGCACATATCCGCTGTAATTCGACTCTGTACTATCTAGTTATGTTAAGTTATCCTATCTGAGCACAATTCAACACCACAACGAACAATTTTGCTCGTTTTGCACGAATTATGCTCATTTTCGCACGATTCAGCCTCTAATTCGCACATATCCGCTGTAATTCGACTCTGTACTATCTAGTTATGTTATGTTATCCTATCTGAGCGCAATTCAACACCACAACGAACAATTTTGCTCGTTTTGCACGAATTATGCACATTTTCGCACGATTCAGCCTCTAATTCGCACATATCCGCTGTAATTCGACTCTGTACTATCTAGTCATGTTAAGTTATCGTAACTGAGCACAATTCAACACCACAATGAACAATTTTGCTCGTTTTGAACGAATTATGCTTATTTTCGGACGATTCAACCTCTAATTCGCACATATCCGCTGTAATTCGACTCTGTACTATCTAGTCATGTTAAGTTATCGTAACTGAGCACAATTCAACACCACAATGAACAATTTTGCTGGTTTTGAACGAATTATGCTCATTTTCGCACGATTCAGCCTCTAATTCGCACATATCCGCTGTAATTCGACTCTGTACTATCTAGTTATGTTAAGTTATCCTATCTGAGCACAATTCAACACCACAACGAACAATTTTGCTCGTTTTGCACGAATTATGCTCATTTTCGCACGATTCAGCCTCTAATTCGCACATATCCGCTGTAATTCGACTCTGTACTATCTAGTTATGTTATGTTATCCTATCTGAGCGCAATTCAACACCACAACGAACAATTTTGCTCGTTTTGCACGAATTATGCACATTTTCGCACGATTCAGCCTCTAATTCGCACATATCCGCTGTAATTCGACTCTGTACTATCTAGTCATGTTAAGTTATCGTAACTGAGCACAATTCAACACCACAATGAACAATTTTGCTCGTTTTGAACGAATTATGCTCATTTTCGAACGATTCAGCCTCTAATTCGCACATATCCGCTGTAATTCGACTCTGTACTATCTAGTCATGTTAAGTTATCGTAACTGAGCACAATTCAAAACCACAATGAACAATTTTGCTGGTTTTGAACGAATTATGCTCATTTTCGCACGATTCAGCCTCTAATTCGCACATATCCGCTGTAATTCGACTCTGTACTATCTAGTTATGTTAAGTTATCCTATCTGAGCACAATTCAACACCACAATGAACAATTTTGCTCGTTTTGCACGAATTATGCTCATTTTCGCACGACTCAGCCTCTAATTCGCACATATCCGCTGTAATTCGACTCTGTACTATCTAGTCATGTTAAGTTATCGTAACTGAGCACAATTCAACACCACAATGAACAATTTTGCTCGTTTTGAACGAATTATGCTCATTTTCACACGATTCAGCCTCTAATTCGCACATATCCGCTGTAATTCGACTCTGTACTATCTAGTCATGTTAAGTTATCGTAACTGAGCACAATTCAACACCACAATGAACAATTTTGCTGGTTTTGAACGAATTATGCTCATTTTCGCACGATTCAGCCTCTAATTCGCACATATCCGCTGTAATTCGACTCTGTACTATCTAGTTATGTTAAGTTATCCTATCTGAGCACAATTCAACATCACAACGAACAAATTTGCTCGTTTTGCACGAATTATGCTCATTTTCGCACGATTCAGCCTCTAATTCGCACATATCCGCTGTAATTCGACTCTGTACTATCTAGTCATGTTAAGTTATCGTAACTGAGCACAATTCAACACCACAATGAACAATTTTGCTGGTTTTGAACGAATTATGCTCATTTTCGCACGATTCAGCCTCTAATTCGCACATATCCGCTGTAATTCGACTCTGTACTATCTAGTCATGTTAAGTTATCCTATCTGAGCACAATTCAACACCACAATGAACAATTTTGCTGGTTTTGAACGAATTATGCTCATTTTCGCACGATTCAGCCACTAATTCGCACATATCCGCTGTAATTCGACTCTGTACTATCTAGTTATGTTAAGTTATCCTATCTGAGCACAATTCAACATCACAACGAACAATTTTGCTCGTTTTGCACGAATTATGCTCATTTTCGCACGATTCAGCCTCTAATTCGCACATATCCGCTGTAATTCGACTCTGTACTATCTAGTCATGTTAAGTTATCGTAACTGAGCACAATTCAACACCACAATTAACAATTTTGCTGGTTTTGAACGAATTATGCTCATTTTCGCACGATTCAGCCTCTAATTCGCACATATCCGCTGTAATTCGACTCTGTACTATCTAGTTATGTTAAGTTATCCTATCTGAGCACAATTCAACACCACAATGAACAATTTTGCTCGTTTTGCACGAATTATGCTCGTTTTCGCACGATTCAGCCTCTAATTCGCACATATCCGCTGTATTTCGACTCTGTACTATCTAGTCATGTTAAGTTATCGTAACTGAGCACAATTCAACACCACAATGAACAATTTTGCTGGTTTTGAACGAATTATGCTCATTTTCGCACGATTCAGCCTCTAATTCGCACATATCCGCTGTAATTCGACTCTGTACTATCTAGTTATGTTAAGTTATCCTATCTGAGCACAATTCAACACCACAACGAACAATTTTGCTCGTTTTGCACGAATTATGCTCATTTTCGCACGATTCAGCCTCTAATTCGCACATATCCGCTGTAATTCGACTCTGTACTATCTAGTCATGTTAAGTTATCGTACCTGAGCACAATTCAACACCACAATGAACAATTTTGCTGGTTTTGAACGAATTATGCACATTTTCGCACGATTCAGCCTCTAATTCGCACATATCCGCTGTAATTCGACTCTGTACTATCTAGTTATGTTAAGTTATCCTATCTGAGCACAATTCAACACCACAATGAATAATTTTGCTCGTTTTGCATGAATTTTGCTCGTTTTGAACGAATTTTGCTCATTTTCAAACGATTCAGCCTCTAATTCGCACATATCCGCTGTAATTCGACTCTGTACTATCTAGTTATGTTAAGTTATCCTATCTGAGCACAATTCAACACCACAATGAACAATTTTGCTGGTTTTGAACGAATTATGCTCATTTACGCACGATTCAGCCTCTAATTCGCACATATCCGCTGTATTTCGACTCTGTACTATCTAGTCATGTTAAGTTATCGTAACTGAGCACAATTCAACACCACAATGAACAATTTTGCTGGTTTTGAACGAATTATGCTCATTTTCGCACGATTCAGCCTCTAATTCGCACATATCCGCTGTAATTCGACTCTGTACTATCTAGTCATGTTAAGTTATCGTAACTGAGCACAATTCAACACCACAATGAACAATTTTGCTCGTTTTGAACGAATTATGCTCATTTTCGCACGATTCAGCCTCTAATTCGCACATATCCGCTGTATTTCGACTCTGTACTATCTAGTCATGTTAAGTTATCGTAACTGAGCACAATTCAACACCACAATGAACAATTTTGCTCGTTTTGAACGAATTATGCTCATTTTCGCACGATTCAGCCTCTAATTCGCACATATCCGCTGTAATTCGACTCTGTACTATCTAGTTATGTTAAGTTATCCTATCTGAGCACAATTCAACACCACAACGAACAATTTTGCTCGTTTTGCACGAATTATGCTCATTTTCTCACGATTCAGCCTCTAATTCGCACATATCCGCTGTAATTCGACTCTGTACTATCTAGTTATGTTAAGTTATCCTATCTGAGCACAATTCAACACCACAATGAACAATTTTGCTCGTTTTGCACGAATTTTGCTCGTTTTGCACGAATTATGCTCATTTTCGCACGATTCAGCCTCTAATTCGCACATATCCGCTGTAATTCGACTCTGTACTATCTAGTCATGTTAAGTTATCGTAACTGAGCACAATTCAACACCACAATGAACAATTTTTCTGGTTTTGAACGAATTATGCTCATTTTCGCACGATTCAGCCTCTAATTCGCACATATCCGCTGTAATTCGACTCTGTACCATCTAGTCATGTTAAGTTATCGTAACTGAGCACAATTCAACACCACAATCTACAATTTTGATCGTTTTGAACGAATTATGCTCATTTTCGCACGATTCAGCCTCTAATTCGCACATATCCGCTGTAATTCGACTCTGTACTATCTAGTTATGTTAAGTTATCCTATCTGAGCACAATTCAACACCACAACGAACAATTTTGCTCGTTTTGCACGAATTACGCTCATTTTCGCACGATTCAGCCTCTAATTCGCACATATCCGCTGTAATTCGACTCTGTACTATCTAGTCATGTTAAGTTATCGTAACTGAGCACAATTCAACACCACAATGAACAATTTTGCTGGTTTTGAACGAATTATGCTCATTTTCGCACGATTCAGCCTCTAATTCGCACATATACGCTGCAATTCGACTCTGTACTATCTAGTTATGTTGAGTTATCCTATCTCAGCACAATTCAACACCACAATGAACAATTTTGCTCGTTTTGCACGAATTATGCTCGTTCTCGCACGATTCAGCCTCTAATTCGCAAATATCCGCTGTATTACGACTCTGTACTATCTAGTTATGTTAAGTTATCCTATCTGAGCACAATTCAACACCACAATGAACAATTTTGCTCGTTTTGCACGAATTTTGCTGGTTTTGAAAGAATTATGCTCATTTTCGCACGATTCAGCCTCTAATTCGCACATATCCGCTGTAATTCGACTCTGTACTATCTAGTCATGTTAAGTTATCGTAACTGAGCACAATTCAACATCACAATGAACAATTTTGCTCGTTTTGAACGAATTATGCTCATTTTCGCACGATTCAGCCTCTAATTCGCACATATCCGCTGTAATTCGACTCTGTACTATCTAGTCATGTTAAGTTATCGTAACTGAGCACGATTCAACACCACAATGAACAATTTTGCTGGTTTTGAACGAATTATACTCATTTTCGCACGATTCAGCCTCTAATTCGCACATATCCGCTGTAATTCGACTCTGTACTATCTAGTTATGTTAAGTTATCCTATCTGAGCACAATTCAACACCACAATGAACAATTTTGCTCGTTTTGCACGAATTTTGCTCGTTTTGCACGAATTATGCTCATTTTCGCACGATTCAGCCTCTAATTCGCACATATCCGTTGTAATTCGACTCTGTACTATCTAGTCATGTTAAGTTATCGTAACTGAGCACAATTCAACACCACAATGAACAATTTTGCTCGTTTTGAACGAATTATGCTTATTTTCGGACGATTCAACCTCTAATTCGCACATATCCGCTGTAATTCGACTCTGTACTATCTAGTCATGTTAAGTTATCGTAACTGAGCACAATTCAACACCACAATGAACAATTTTGCTGGTTTTGAACGAATTATGCTCATTTTCGCACGATTCAGCCTCTAATTCGCACATATCCGCTGTAATTCGACTCTGTACTATCTAGTTATGTTAAGTTATCCTATCTGAGCACAATTCAACACCACAACGAACAATTTTGCTCGTTTTGCACGAATTATGCTCATTTTCGCACGATTCAGCCTCTAATTCGCACATATCCGCTGTAATTCGACTCTGTACTATCTAGTTATGTTATGTTATCCTATCTGAGCGCAATTCAACACCACAACGAACAATTTTGCTCGTTTTGCACGAATTATGCACATTTTCGCACGATTCAGCCTCTAATTCGCACATATCCGCTGTAATTCGACTCTGTACTATCTAGTCATGTTAAGTTATCGTAACTGAGCACAATTCAACACCACAATGAACAATTTTGCTCGTTTTGAACGAATTATGCTCATTTTCGAACGATTCAGCCTCTAATTCGCACATATCCGCTGTAATTCGACTCTGTACTATCTAGTCATGTTAAGTTATCGTAACTGAGCACAATTCAAAACCACAATGAACAATTTTGCTGGTTTTGAACGAATTATGCTCATTTTCGCACGATTCAGCCTCTAATTCGCACATATCCGCTGTAATTCGACTCTGTACTATCTAGTTATGTTAAGTTATCCTATCTGAGCACAATTCAACACCACAATGAACAATTTTGCTCGTTTTGCACGAATTATGCTCATTTTCGCACGACTCAGCCTCTAATTCGCACATATCCGCTGTAATTCGACTCTGTACTATCTAGTCATGTTAAGTTATCGTAACTGAGCACAATTCAACACCACAATGAACAATTTTGCTCGTTTTGAACGAATTATGCTCATTTTCACACGATTCAGCCTCTAATTCGCACATATCCGCTGTAATTCGACTCTGTACTATCTAGTCATGTTAAGTTATCGTAACTGAGCACAATTCAACACCACAATGAACAATTTTGCTGGTTTTGAACGAATTATGCTCATTTTCGCACGATTCAGCCTCTAATTCGCACATATCCGCTGTAATTCGACTCTGTACTATCTAGTTATGTTAAGTTATCCTATCTGAGCACAATTCAACATCACAACGAACAAATTTGCTCGTTTTGCACGAATTATGCTCATTTTCGCACGATTCAGCCTCTAATTCGCACATATCCGCTGTAATTCGACTCTGTACTATCTAGTCATGTTAAGTTATCGTAACTGAGCACAATTCAACACCACAATGAACAATTTTGCTGGTTTTGAACGAATTATGCTCATTTTCGCACGATTCAGCCTCTAATTCGCACATATCCGCTGTAATTCGACTCTGTACTATCTAGTTATGTTAAGTTATCCTATCTGAGCACAATTCAAAACCACAATGAACAATTTTGCTCGTTTTGCACGAATTATGCTCGTTTTCGCACGATTCAGCCTCTAATTCGCACATATCCGCTGTATTTCGACTCTGTACTATCTAGTCATGTTAAGTTATCGTAACTGAGCACAATTCAACACCACAATGAACAATTTTGCTGGTTTTGAACGAATTATGCTCATTTTCGCATGATTCAGCCTCTAATTCGCACATATCCGCTGTAATTCGACTCTGTACTATCTAGTTATGTTAAGTTATCCTATCTGAGCACAATTCAACACCACAATGAACAATTTTGCTCGTTTTGCACGAATTATGCTCGTTTTCGCACGATTCAGCCTCTAATTCGCACATATCCGCTGTATTTCGACTCTGTACTATCTAGTCATGTTAAGTTATCGTAACTGAGCACAATTCAACACCACAATGAACAATTTTGCTGGTTTTGAACGAATTATGCTCATTTTCGCACGATTCAGCCTCTAATTCGCACATATCCGCTGTAATTCGACTCTGTACTATCTAGTTATGTTAAGTTATCCTATCTGAGCACAATTCAACACCACAACGAACAATTTTGCTCGTTTTGAACGAATTATGCTCATTTTCGCACGATTCAGCCTCTAATTCGCACATATCCGCTGTAATTCGACTCTGTACTATCTAGTCATGTTAAGTTATCGTAACTGAGCACAATTCAACACCACAATGAACAATTTTGCTGGTTTTGAACGAATTATGCTCCTTTTCGCACGATTCAGCCTCTAATTCGCACATATCCGCTGTAATTCGACTCTGTACTATCTAGTTATGTTAAGTTATCCTATCTGAGCACAATTCAACACCACAATGAACAATTTTGCTCGTTTTGCACGAATTTTGCTCGTTTTGAACGAATTATGCTCATTTTCGCACGATTCAGCCTCTAATTCGCACATATCCGTTGTAATTCGACTCTGTACTATCTAGTCATGTTAAGTTATCGTAACTGAGCACAATTCAACACCACAATGAACAATTTTGCTCGTTTTGAACGAATTATGCTCATTTTCGCACGATTCAGCCTCTAATTCGCACATATCCGCTGTAATTCGACACTGTACTATCTAGTCATGTTAAGTTATCGTAACTGAGCACAATTCAACACCACAATGAACAATTTTGCTGGTTTTGAACGAATTATGCTCATTTTCGCACGATTCAGCCTCTAATTCGCACATATCCGCTGTAATTCGACTCTGTACTATCTAGTTATGTTAAGTTATCCTATCTGAGCACAATTCAACACCACAATGAACAATTTTGCTCGTTTTTCACGAATTATGCTCATTTTCGCACGATTCAGCCTCTAATTCGCACATATCCGCTGTAATTCGACTCTGTACTATCTAGTCATGTTAAGTTATCGTAACTGAGCACAATTCAACACCACAATGAACAATTTTGCTCGTTTTGAACGAATTATGCTCATTTTCGCACGATTCAGCCTCTAATTCGCACATATCCGCTGTAATTCGACTCTGTACTATCTAGTCATGTTAAGTTATCGTAACTGAGCACAATTCAACACCACAATGAACAATTTTGCTGGTTTTGAACGAATTATGCTCATTTTCGCACGATTCAGCCTCTAATTCGCACATATCCGCTGTAATTCGACTCTGTACTACCTAGTTATGTTAAGTTATCCTATATGAGCACAATTCAACACCACAACGAACAATTTTGCTCGTTTTGCACGAATTATGCTCATTTTCGCACGATTCAGCCTCTAATTCGCACATATCCGCTGTAATTCGACTCTGTACTATCTAGTTATGTTAAGTTATCCTATCTGAGCGCAATTCAACACCACAACGAACAATTTTGCTCGTTTTGCACGAATTATGCTCGTTTTCGCACGATTCAGCCTCTAATTCGCACATATCCGCTGTATTTCGACTCTGTACTATCTAGTCATGTTAAGTTATCGTAACTGAGCACAATTCAACACCACAATGAACAATTTTGCTGGTTTTGAACGAATTATGCTCATTTTCGCACGATTCAGCCTCTAATTCGCACATATCCGCTGTAATTCGACTCTGTACTATCTAGTTATGTTAAGTTATCCTATCTGAGCACAATTCAACACCACAACGAACAATTTTGCTCGTTTTGAACGAATTATGCTCATTTTCGCACGATTCAGCCTCTAATTCGCACATATCCGCTGTAATTCGACTCTGTACTATCTAGTCATGTTAAGTTATCGTAACTGAGCACAATTCAACACCACAATGAACAATTTTGCTGGTTTTGAACGAATTATGCTCCTTTTCGCACGATTCAGCCTCTAATTCGCACATATCCGCTGTAATTCGACTCTGTACTATCTAGTTATGTTAAGTTATCCTATCTGAGCACAATTCAACACCACAACGAACAATTTTGCTCGTTTTGCACGAATTATGCTCATTTTCGCACGATTCAGCCTCTAATTCGCACATATCCGCTGTAATTCGACTCTGTGTTATCTAGTCATGTTAAGTTATCGTACCTGAGCACAATTCAACACCACAATGAACAATTTTGCTGGTTTTGAACGAATTATGCACATTTTCGCACGATTCAGCCTCTAATTCGCACATATCCGCTGTAATTCGACTCTGTACTATCTAGTTATGTTAAGTTATCCTATCTGAGCACAATTCAACACCACAATGAACAATTTTGCTCGTTTTGCACGAATTTTGCTCGTTTTGAACGAATTTTGCTCATTTTCAAACGATTCAGCCTCTAATTCGCACATATCCGCTGTAATTCGACTCTGTACTATCTAGTTATGTTAAGTTATCCTATCTGAGCACAATTCAACACCACAATGAACAATTTTGCTCGTTTTGCACGAATTTTGCTCGTTTTGAACGAATTATGCTCATTTTCGCACGATTCAGCCTCTAATTCGCACATATCCGTTGTAATTCGACTCTGTACTATCTAGTCATGTTAAGTTATCGTAACTGAGCACAATTCAACACCACAATGAACAATTTTGCTCGTTTTGAACGAATTATGCTCATTTTCGCACGATTCAGCCTCTAATTCGCACATATCCGCTGTAATTCGACACTGTACTATCTAGTCATGTTAAGTTATCGTAACTGAGCACAATTCAACACCACAATGAACAATTTTGCTGGTTTTGAACGAATTATGCTCATTTTCGCACGATTCAGCCTCTAATTCGCACATATCCGCTGTAATTCGACTCTGTACTATCTAGTTATGTTAAGTTATCCTATCTGAGCACAATTCAACACCACAATGAACAATTTTGCTCGTTTTTCACGAATTATGCTCATTTTCGCACGATTCAGCCTCTAATTCGCACATATCCGCTGTAATTCGACTCTGTACTATCTAGTCATGTTAAGTTATCGTAACTGAGCACAATTCAACACCACAATGAACAATTTTGCTCGTTTTGAACGAATTATGCTCATTTTCGCACGATTCAGCCTCTAATTCGCACATATCCGCTGTAATTCGACTCTGTACTATCTAGTCATGTTAAGTTATCGTAACTGAGCACAATTCAACACCACAATGAACAATTTTGCTGGTTTTGAACGAATTATGCTCATTTTCGCACGATTCAGCCTCTAATTCGCACATATCCGCTGTAATTCGACTCTGTACTACCTAGTTATGTTAAGTTATCCTATATGAGCACAATTCAACACCACAACGAACAATTTTGCTCGTTTTGCACGAATTATGCTCATTTTCGCACGATTCAGCCTCTAATTCGCACATATCCGCTGTAATTCGACTCTGTACTATCTAGTCATGTTAAGTTATCCTATCTGAGCGCAATTCAACACCACAACGAACAATTTTGCTCGTTTTGCACGAATTATGCTCATTTTCGCACGATTCAGCCTCTAATTCGCACATATCCGCTGTAATTCGACTCTGTACTATCTAGTCATGTTAAGTTATCCTATCTGAGCATAATTCAAAACCACAATGAACAATTTTGCTCGTTTTGCACGAATTATGCTCGTTTTCGCACGATTCAGCCTCTAATTCGCACATATCCGCTGTATTTCGACTCTGTACTATCTAGTCATGTTAAGTTATCGTAACTGAGCACAATTCAACACCACAATGAACAATTTTGCTGGTTTTGAACTAATTATGCTCATTTTCGCACGATTCAGACTCTAATTCGCACATATCCGCTGTAATTCGACTCTGTACCATCTAGTTATGTTGAGTTATCCTATCTGAGCACAATTCAACACCACAACGAACAATTTTGCTCGTTTTGCACGAATTATGCTCATTTTCGCACGATTCAGCCTCTAATTCGCACATATCCGCTGTAATTCGACTCTGTACTATCTAGTTATGTTATGTTATCCTATCTGAGCGCAATTCAACACCACAACGAACAATTTTGCTCGTTTTGCACGAATTATGCACATTTTCGCACGATTCAGCCTCTAATTCGCACATATCCGCTGTAATTCGACTCTGTACTATCTAGTCATGTTAAGTTATCGTAACTGAGCACAATTCAACACCACAATGAACAATTTTGCTCGTTTTGAACGAATTATGCTCATTTTCGAACGATTCAGCCTCTAATTCGCACATATCCGCTGTAATTCGACTCTGTACTATCTAGTCATGTTAAGTTATCGTAACTGAGCACAATTCAACACCACAATGAACAATTTTGCTGGTTTTGAACGAATTATGCTCATTTTCGCACGATTCAGCCTCTAATTCGCACATATCCGCTGTAATTCGACTCTGTACTATCTAGTCATGTTAAGTTATCGTAACTGAGCACAATTCAACACCACAATGAACAATTTTGCTCGTTTTGAACGAATTATGCTCATTTTCACACGATTCAGCCTCTAATTCGCACATATCCGCTGTAATTCGACTCTGTACTATCTAGTCATGTTAAGTTATCGTAACTGAGCACAATTCAACACCACAATGAACAATTTTGCTGGTTTTGAACGAATTATGCTCATTTTCGCACGATTCAGCCTCTAATTCGCACATATCCGCTGTAATTCGACTCTGTACTATCTAGTTATGTTAAGTTATCCTATCTGAGCACAATTCAACATCACAACGAACAATTTTGCTCGTTTTGCACGAATTATGCTCATTTTCGCACGATTCAGCCTCTAATTCGCACATATCCGCTGTAATTCGACTCTGTACTATCTAGTCATGTTAAGTTATCGTAACTGAGCACAATTCAACACCACAATGAACAATTTTGCTGGTTTTGAACGAATTATGCTCATTTTCGCACGATTCAGCCTCTAATTCGCACATATCCGCTGTAATTCGACTCTGTACTATCTAGTTATGTTAAGTTATCCTATCTGAGCACAATTCAACACCACAATGAACAATTTTGCTCGTTTTGCACGAATTATGCTCGTTTTCGCACGATTCAGCCTCTAATTCGCACATATCCGCTGTATTTCGACTCTGTACTATCTAGTCATGTTAAGTTATCGTAACTGAGCACAATTCAACACCACAATGAACAATTTTGCTGGTTTTGAACGAATTATGCTCATTTTCGCACGATTCAGCCTCTAATTCGCACATATCCGCTGTAATTCGACTCTGTACTATCTAGTTATGTTAAGTTATCCTATCTGAGCACAATTCAACACCACAACGAACAATTTTGCTCGTTTTGCACGAATTATGCTCATTTTCGCACGATTCAGCCTCTAATTCGCACATATCCGCTGTAATTCGACTCTGTACTATCTAGTCATGTTAAGTTATCGTACCTGAGCACAATTCAACACCACAATGAACAATTTTGCTGGTTTTGAACGAATTATGCACATTTTCGCACGATTCAGCCTCTAATTCGCACAAATCCGCTGTAATTCGACTCTGTACTATCTAGTTATGTTAAGTTATCCTATCTGAGCACAATTCAACACCACAATGAATAATTTTGCTCGTTTTGCATGAATTTTGCTCGTTTTGAACGAATTTTGCTCATTTTCAAACGATTCAGCCTCTAATTCGCACATATCCGCTGTAATTCGACTCTGTACTATCTAGTTATGTTAAGTTATCCTATCTGAGCACAATTCAACACCACAATGAACAATTTTGCTGGTTTTGAACGAATTATGCTCATTTTCGCACGATTCAGCCTCTAATTCGCACATATCCGCTGTAATTCGACTCTGTACTATCTAGTTATGTTAAGTTATCCTATCTGAGCACAATTCAACACCACAATGAACAATTTTGCTCGTTTTGCACGAATTATGCTCGTTTTCGCACGATTCAGCCTCTAATTCGCACATATCCGCTGTATTTCGACTCTGTACTATCTAGTCATGTTAAGTTATCGTAACTGAGCACAATTCAACACCACAATGAACAATTTTGCTGGTTTTGAACGAATTATGCTCATTTTCGCACGATTCAGCCTCTAATTCGCACATATCCGCTGTAATTCGACTCTGTACTATCTAGTTATGTTAAGTTATCCTATCTGAGCACAATTCAACACCACAACGAACAATTTTGCTCGTTTTGAACGAATTATGCTCATTTTCGCACGATTTAGCCTCTAATTCGCACATATCCGCTGTAATTCGACTCTGTACTATCTAGTCATGTTAAGTTATCGTAACTGAGCACAATTCAACACCACAATGAACAATTTTGCTGGTTTTGAACGAATTATGCTCCTTTTCGCACGATTCAGCCTCTAATTCGCACATATCCGCTGTAATTCGACTCTGTACTATCTGGTTATGTTAAGTTATCCTATCTGAGCACAATTCAACACCACAACGAACAATTTTGCTCGTTTTGCACGAATTATGCTCATTTTCGCACGATTCAGCCTCTAATTCGCACATATCCGCTGTAATTCGACTCTGTGTTATCTAGTCATGTTAAGTTATCGTACCTGAGCACAATTCAACACCACAATGAACAATTTTGCTGGTTTTGAACGAATTATGCACATTTTCGCACGATTCAGCCTCTAATTCGCACATATCCGCTGTAATTCGACTCTGTACTATCTAGTTATGTTAAGTTATCCTATCTGAGCACAATTCAACACCACAATGAACAATTTTGCTCGTTTTGCACGAATTTTGCTCGTTTTGAACGAATTTTGCTCATTTTCAAACGATTCAGCCTCTAATTCGCACATATCCGCTGTAATTCGACTCTGTACTATCTAGTTATGTTAAGTTATCCTATCTGAGCACAATTCAACACCACAATGAACAATTTTGCTCGTTTTGCACGAATTTTGCTCGTTTTGAACGAATTATGCTCATTTTCGCACGATTCAGCCTCTAATTCGCACATATCCGTTGTAATTCGACTCTGTACTATCTAGTCATGTTAAGTTATCGTAACTGAGCACAATTCAACACCACAATGAACAATTTTGCTCGTTTTGAACGAATTATGCTCATTTTCGCACGATTCAGCCTCTAATTCGCACATATCCGCTGTAATTCGACTCTGTACTACCTAGTTATGTTAAGTTATCCTATATGAGCACAATTCAACACCACAACGAACAATTTTGCTCGTTTTGCACGAATTATGCTCATTTTCGCACGATTCAGCCTCTAATTCGCACATATCCGCTGTAATTCGACTCTGTACTATCTAGTTATGTTAAGTTATCCTATCTGAGCGCAATTCAACACCACAACGAACAATTTTGCTCGTTTTGCACGAATTATGCTCGTTTTCGCACGATTCAGCCTCTAATTCGCACATATCCGCTGTATTTCGACTCTGTACTATCTAGTCATGTTAAGTTATCGTAACTGAGCACAATTCAACACCACAATGAACAATTTTGCTGGTTTTGAACGAATTATGCTCATTTTCGCACGATTCAGCCTCTAATTCGCACATATCCGCTGTAATTCGACTCTGTACTATCTAGTTATGTTAAGTTATCCTATCTGAGCACAATTCAACACCACAACGAACAATTTTGCTCGTTTTGAACGAATTATGCTCATTTTCGCACGATTCAGCCTCTAATTCGCACATATCCGCTGTAATTCGACTCTGTACTATCTAGTCATGTTAAGTTATCGTAACTGAGCACAATTCAACACCACAATGAACAATTTTGCTGGTTTTGAACGAATTATGCTCCTTTTCGCACGATTCAGCCTCTAATTCGCACATATCCGCTGTAATTCGACTCTGTACTATCTAGTTATGTTAAGTTATCCTATCTGAGCACAATTCAACACCACAACGAACAATTTTGCTCGTTTTGCACGAATTATGCTCATTTTCGCACGATTCAGCCTCTAATTCGCACATATCCGCTGTAATTCGACTCTGTGTTATCTAGTCATGTTAAGTTATCGTACCTGAGCACAATTCAACACCACAATGAACAATTTTGCTGGTTTTGAACGAATTATGCACATTTTCGCACGATTCAGCCTCTAATTCGCACATATCCGCTGTAATTCGACTCTGTACTATCTAGTTATGTTAAGTTATCCTATCTGAGCACAATTCAACACCACAATGAACAATTTTGCTCGTTTTGCACGAATTTTGCTCGTTTTGAACGAATTTTGCTCATTTTCAAACGATTCAGCCTCTAATTCGCACATATCCGCTGTAATTCGACTCTGTACTATCTAGTTATGTTAAGTTATCCTATCTGAGCACAATTCAACACCACAATGAACAATTTTGCTCGTTTTGCACGAATTTTGCTCGTTTTGAACGAATTATGCTCATTTTCGCACGATTCAGCCTCTAATTCGCACATATCCGTTGTAATTCGACTCTGTACTATCTAGTCATGTTAAGTTATCGTAACTGAGCACAATTCAACACCACAATGAACAATTTTGCTCGTTTTGAACGAATTATGCTCATTTTCGCACGATTCAGCCTCTAATTCGCACATATCCGCTGTAATTCGACACTGTACTATCTAGTCATGTTAAGTTATCGTAACTGAGCACAATTCAACACCACAATGAACAATTTTGCTGGTTTTGAACGAATTATGCTCATTTTCGCACGATTCAGCCTCTAATTCGCACATATCCGCTGTAATTCGACTCTGTACTATCTAGTTATGTTAAGTTATCCTATCTGAGCACAATTCAACACCACAATGAACAATTTTGCTCGTTTTTCACGAATTATGCTCATTTTCGCACGATTCAGCCTCTAATTCGCACATATCCGCTGTAATTCGACTCTGTACTATCTAGTCATGTTAAGTTATCGTAACTGAGCACAATTCAACACCACAATGAACAATTTTGCTCGTTTTGAACGAATTATGCTCATTTTCGCACGATTCAGCCTCTAATTCGCACATATCCGCTGTAATTCGACTCTGTACTATCTAGTCATGTTAAGTTATCGTAACTGAGCACAATTCAACACCACAATGAACAATTTTGCTGGTTTTGAACGAATTATGCTCATTTTCGCACGATTCAGCCTCTAATTCGCACATATCCGCTGTAATTCGACTCTGTACTACCTAGTTATGTTAAGTTATCCTATATGAGCACAATTCAACACCACAACGAACAATTTTGCTCGTTTTGCACGAATTATGCTCATTTTCGCACGATTCAGCCTCTAATTCGCACATATCCGCTGTAATTCGACTCTGTACTATCTAGTTATGTTAAGTTATCCTATCTGAGCGCAATTCAACACCACAACGAACAATTTTGCTCGTTTTGCACGAATTATGCTCATTTTCGCACGATTCAGCCTCTAATTCGCACATATCCGCTGTAATTCGACTCTGTACTATCTAGTCATGTTAAGTTATCGTAACTGAGCACAATTCAACACCACAATGAACAATTTTGCTGGTTTTGAACGAATTATGCTCATTTTCGCACGATTCAGCCTCTAATTCGCACATATCCGCTGTAATTCGACTCTGTACTATCTAGTTATGTTAAGTTATCCTATCTGAGCACAATTCAACACCACAACGAACAATTTTGCTCGTTTTGCACGAATTATGCTCATTTTCGCACGATTCAGCCTCTAATTCGCACATATCCGCTGTAATTCGACTCTGTACTATCTAGTTATGTTAAGTTATCCTATCTGAGCACAATTCAAAACCACAATGAACAATTTTGCTCGTTTTGCACGAATTATGCTCGTTTTCGCACGATTCAGCCTCTAATTCGCACATATCCGCTGTATTTCGACTCTGTACTATCTAGTCATGTTAAGTTATCGTAACTGAGCACAATTCAACACCACAATGAACAATTTTGCTGGTTTTGAACTAATTATGCTCATTTTCGCACGATTCAGACTCTAATTCGCACATATCCGCTGTAATTCGACTCTGTACCATCTAGTTATGTTGAGTTATCCTATCTGAGCACAATTCAACACCACAACGAACAATTTTGCTCGTTTTGCACGAATTATGCTCATTTTCGCACGATTCAGCCTCTAATTCGCACATATCCGCTGTAATTCGACTCTGTACTATCTAGTTATGTTATGTTATCCTATCTGAGCGCAATTCAACACCACAACGAACAATTTTGCTCGTTTTGCACGAATTATGCACATTTTCGCACGATTCAGCCTCTAATTCGCACATATCCGCTGTAATTCGACTCTGTACTATCTAGTCATGTTAAGTTATCGTAACTGAGCACAATTCAACACCACAATGAACAATTTTGCTCGTTTTGAACGAATTATGCTCATTTTCGAACGATTCAGCCTCTAATTCGCACATATCCGCTGTAATTCGACTCTGTACTATCTAGTCATGTTAAGTTATCGTAACTGAGCACAATTCAACACCACAATGAACAATTTTGCTGGTTTTGAACGAATTATGCTCATTTTCGCACGATTCAGCCTCTAATTCGCACATATCCGCTGTAATTCGACTCTGTACTATCTAGTCATGTTAAGTTATCGTAACTGAGCACAATTCAACACCACAATGAACAATTTTGCTCGTTTTGAACGAATTATGCTCATTTTCACACGATTCAGCCTCTAATTCGCACATATCCGCTGTAATTCGACTCTGTACTATCTAGTCATGTTAAGTTATCGTAACTGAGCACAATTCAACACCACAATGAACAATTTTGCTGGTTTTGAACGAATTATGCTCATTTTCGCACGATTCAGCCTCTAATTCGCACATATCCGCTGTAATTCGACTCTGTACTATCTAGTTATGTTAAGTTATCCTATCTGAGCACAATTCAACATCACAACGAACAATTTTGCTCGTTTTGCACGAATTATGCTCATTTTCGCACGATTCAGCCTCTAATTCGCACATATCCGCTGTAATTCGACTCTGTACTATCTAGTCATGTTAAGTTATCGTAACTGAGCACAATTCAACACCACAATGAACAATTTTGCTGGTTTTGAACGAATTATGCTCATTTTCGCACGATTCAGCCTCTAATTCGCACATATCCGCTGTAATTCGACTCTGTACTATCTAGTTATGTTAAGTTATCCTATCTGAGCACAATTCAACACCACAATGAACAATTTTGCTCGTTTTGCACGAATTATGCTCGTTTTCGCACGATTCAGCCTCTAATTCGCACATATCCGCTGTATTTCGACTCTGTACTATCTAGTCATGTTAAGTTATCGTAACTGAGCACAATTCAACACCACAATGAACAATTTTGCTGGTTTTGAACGAATTATGCTCATTTTCGCACGATTCAGCCTCTAATTCGCACATATCCGCTGTAATTCGACTCTGTACTATCTAGTTATGTTAAGTTATCCTATCTGAGCACAATTCAACACCACAACGAACAATTTTGCTCGTTTTGCACGAATTATGCTCATTTTCGCACGATTCAGCCTCTAATTCGCACATATCCGCTGTAATTCGACTCTGTACTATCTAGTCATGTTATGTTATCGTACCTGAGCACAATTCAACACCACAATGAACAATTTTGCTGGTTTTGAACGAATTATGCACATTTTCGCACGATTCAGCCTCTAATTCGCACAAATCCGCTGTAATTCGACTCTGTACTATCTAGTTATGTTAAGTTATCCTATCTGAGCACAATTCAACACCACAATGAATAATTTTGCTCGTTTTGCATGAATTTTGCTCGTTTTGAACGAATTTTGCTCATTTTCAAACGATTCAGCCTCTAATTCGCACATATCCGCTGTAATTCGACTCTGTACTATCTAGTTATGTTAAGTTATCCTATCTGAGCACAATTCAACACCACAATGAACAATTTTGCTGGTTTTGAACGAATTATGCTCATTTTCGCACGATTCAGCCTCTAATTCGCACATATCCGCTGTAATTCGACTCTGTACTATCTAGTTATGTTAAGTTATCCTATCTGAGCACAATTCAACACCACAATGAACAATTTTGCTCGTTTTGCACGAATTATGCTCGTTTTCGCACGATTCAGCCTCTAATTCGCACATATCCGCTGTATTTCGACTCTGTACTATCTAGTCATGTTAAGTTATCGTAACTGAGCACAATTCAACACCACAATGAACAATTTTGCTGGTTTTGAACGAATTATGCTCATTTTCGCACGATTCAGCCTCTAATTCGCACATATCCGCTGTAATTCGACTCTGTACTATCTAGTTATGTTAAGTTATCCTATCTGAGCACAATTCAACACCACAACGAACAATTTTGCTCGTTTTGAACGAATTATGCTCATTTTCGCACGATTTAGCCTCTAATTCGCACATATCCGCTGTAATTCGACTCTGTACTATCTAGTCATGTTAAGTTATCGTAACTGAGCACAATTCAACACCACAATGAACAATTTTGCTGGTTTTGAACGAATTATGCTCCTTTTCGCACGATTCAGCCTCTAATTCGCACATATCCGCTGTAATTCGACTCTGTACTATCTGGTTATGTTAAGTTATCCTATCTGAGCACAATTCAACACCACAACGAACAATTTTGCTCGTTTTGCACGAATTATGCTCATTTTCGCACGATTCAGCCTCTAATTCGCACATATCCGCTGTAATTCGACTCTGTGTTATCTAGTCATGTTAAGTTATCGTACCTGAGCACAATTCAACACCACAATGAACAATTTTGCTGGTTTTGAACGAATTATGCACATTTTCGCACGATTCAGCCTCTAATTCGCACATATCCGCTGTAATTCGACTCTGTACTATCTAGTTATGTTAAGTTATCCTATCTGAGCACAATTCAACACCACAATGAACAATTTTGCTCGTTTTGCACGAATTTTGCTCGTTTTGAACGAATTTTGCTCATTTTCAAACGATTCAGCCTCTAATTCGCACATATCCGCTGTAATTCGACTCTGTACTATCTAGTTATGTTAAGTTATCCTATCTGAGCACAATTCAACACCACAATGAACAATTTTGCTCGTTTTGCACGAATTTTGCTCGTTTTGAACGAATTATGCTCATTTTCGCACGATTCAGCCTCTAATTCGCACATATCCGTTGTAATTCGACTCTGTACTATCTAGTCATGTTAAGTTATCGTAACTGAGCACAATTCAACACCACAATGAACAATTTTGCTCGTTTTGAACGAATTATGCTCATTTTCGCACGATTCAGCCTCTAATTCGCACATATCCGCTGTAATTCGACACTGTACTATCTAGTCATGTTAAGTTATCGTAACTGAGCACAATTCAACACCACAATGAACAATTTTGCTGGTTTTGAACGAATTATGCTCATTTTCGCACGATTCAGCCTCTAATTCGCACATATCCGCTGTAATTCGACTCTGTACTATCTAGTTATGTTAAGTTATCCTATCTGAGCACAATTCAACACCACAATGAACAATTTTGCTCGTTTTTCACGAATTATGCTCATTTTCGCACGATTCAGCCTCTAATTCGCACATATCCGCTGTAATTCGACTCTGTACTATCTAGTCATGTTAAGTTATCGTAGCTGAGCACAATTCAACACCACAATGAACAATTTTGCTCGTTTTGAACGAATTATGCTCATTTTCGCACGATTCAGCCTCTAATTCGCACATATCCGCTGTAATTCGACTCTGTACTATCTAGTCATGTTAAGTTATCGTAACTGAGCACAATTCAACACCACAATGAACAATTTTGCTGGTTTTGAACGAATTATGCTCATTTTCGCACGATTCAGCCTCTAATTCGCACATATCCGCTGTAATTCGACTCTGTACTACCTAGTTATGTTAAGTTATCCTATATGAGCACAATTCAACACCACAACGAACAATTTTGCTCGTTTTGCACGAATTATGCTCATTTTCGCACGATTCAGCCTCTAATTCGCACATATCCGCTGTAATTCGACTCTGTACTATCTAGTTATGTTAAGTTATCCTATCTGAGCGCAATTCAACACCACAACGAACAATTTTGCTCGTTTTGCACGAATTATGCTCATTTTCGCACGATTCAGCCTCTAATTCGCACATATCCGCTGTAATTCGACTCTGTACTATCTAGTCATGTTAAGTTATCGTAACTGAGCACAATTCAACACCACAATGAACAATTTTGCTGGTTTTGAACGAATTATGCTCATTTTCGCACGATTCAGCCTCTAATTCGCACATATCCGCTGTAATTCGACTCTGTACTATCTAGTTATGTTAAGTTATCCTATCTGAGCACAATTCAACACCACAATGAACAATTTTGCTCGTTTTGCACGAATTATGCTCATTTTCGCACGATTCAGCCTCTAATTCGCACATATCCGCTGTAATTCGACTCTGTACTATCTAGTCATGTTAAGTTATCGTAACTGAGCACAATTCAACACCACAATGAACAATTTTGCTCGTTTTGAACGAATTATGCTCATTTTCACACGATTCAGCCTCTAATTCGCACATATCCGCTGTAATTCGACTCTGTACTATCTAGTCATGTTAAGTTATCGTAACTGAGCACAATTCAACACCACAATGAACAATTTTGCTGGTTTTGAACGAATTATGCTCATTTTCGCACGATTCAGCCTCTAATTCGCACATATCCGCTGTAATTCGACTCTGTACTATCTAGTTATGTTAAGTTATCCTATCTGAGCACAATTCAACATCACAACGAACAATTTTGCTCGTTTTGCACGAATTATGCTCATTTTCGCACGATTCAGCCTCTAATTCGCACATATCCGCTGTAATTCGACTCTGTACTATCTAGTCATGTTAAGTTATCGTAACTGAGCACAATTCAACACCACAATGAACAATTTTGCTGGTTTTGAACGAATTATGCTCATTTTCGCACGATTCAGCCTCTAATTCGCACATATCCGCTGTAATTCGACTCTGTACTATCTAGTCATGTTAAGTTATCGTAACTGAGCACAATTCAACACCACAATGAACAATTTTGCTGGTTTTGAACGAATTATGCTCATTTTCGCACGATTCAGCCTCTAATTCGCACATATCCGCTGTAATTCGACTCTGTACTATCTAGTTATGTTAAGTTATCCTATCTGAGCACAATTCAAGACCACAACGAACAATTTTGCTCGTTTTGCACGAATTATGCTCATTTTCGCACGATTCAGCTTCTAATTCGCACATATCCGCTGTAATTCGACTCTGTACTATCCAGTCATGTTAAGTTATCGTAACTGAGCACAATTCAACACCACAACGAACAATTTTGCTCGTTTTGCACGAATTATGCTCATTTTCGCACGATTCAGCCTCTAATTCGCACATATCCGCTGTAATTCGACTCTGTACTATCTAGTCATGTTAAGTTATCGTACCTGAGCACAATTCAACACCACAATGAACAATTTTGCTGGTTTTGAACGAATTATGCACATTTTCGCACGATTCAGCCTCTAATTCGCACATATCCGCTGTAATTCGACTCTGTACTATCTAGTTATGTTAAGTTATCCTATCTGAGCACAATTCAACACCACAATGAACAATTTTGAACGTTTTGCACGAATTTTGCTCGTTTTGAACGAATTTTGCTCATTTTCAAACGATTCAGCCTCTAATTCGCACATATCCGCTGTAATTCGACTCTGTACTATCTAGTTATGTTAAGTTATCCTATCTGAGCACAATTCAACACCACAACGAACAATTTTGCTCGTTTTGCACGAATTATGCTCGTTCTCGCACGATTCAGCCTCTAATTCGCAAATATCCGCTGTATTTCGACTCTGTACTATCTAGTTATGTTAAGTTATCCTATCTGAGCACAATTCAACACCACAATGAACAATTTTGCTCGTTTTGCACGAATTTTGCTGGTTTTGAACGAATTATGCTCATTTTCGCACGATTCAGCCTCTAATTCGCACATATCCGCTGTAATTCGACTCTGTACTATCTAGTCATGTTAAGTTATCGTAACTGAGCACAATTCAACATCACAATGAACAATTTTGCTCGTTTTGAACGAATTATGCTCATTTTCGCACGATTCAGCCTCTAATTCGCACATATCCGCTGTAATTCGACTCTGTACTATCTAGTTATGTTAAGTTATCCTATCTGAGCACAATTCAACACCACAATGAACAATTTTGCTCGTTTTGCACGAATTTTGCTCGTTTTGAACGAATTTTGCTCATTTTCAAACGATTCAGCCTCTAATTCGCACATATCCGCTGTAATTCGACTCTGTACTATCTAGTTATGTTAAGTTATCCTATCTGAGCACAATTCAACACCACAATGAACAATTTTGCTCGTTTTGCACGAATTATGCTCATTTTCGCACGATTCAGCCTCTAATTCGCACATATCCGCTGTAATTCGACTCTGTACTATCTAGTCATGTTAAGTTATCGTAACTGAGCACAATTCAACACCACAATGAACAATTTTGCTCGTTTTGAACGAATTATGCTCATTTTCACACGATTCAGCCTCTAATTCGCACATATCCGCTGTAATTCGACTCTGTACTATCTAGTCATGTTAAGTTATCGTAACTGAGCACAATTCAACACCACAATGAACAATTTTGCTGGTTTTGAACGAATTATGCTCATTTTCGCACGATTCAGCCTCTAATTCGCACATATCCGCTGTAATTCGACTCTGTACTATCTAGTTATGTTAAGTTATCCTATCTGAGCACAATTCAACATCACAACGAACAATTTTGCTCGTTTTGCACGAATTATGCTCATTTTCGCACGATTCAGCCTCTAATTCGCACATATCCGCTGTAATTCGACTCTGTACTATCTAGTCATGTTAAGTTATCGTAACTGAGCACAATTCAACACCACAATGAACAATTTTGCTGGTTTTGAACGAATTATGCTCATTTTCGCACGATTCAGCCTCTAATTCGCACATATCCGCTGTAATTCGACTCTGTACTATCTAGTTATGTTAAGTTATCCTATCTGAGCACAATTCAACACCACAATGAACAATTTTGCTCGTTTTGCACGAATTATGCTCGTTTTCGCACGATTCAGCCTCTAATTCGCACATATCCGCTGTATTTCGACTCTGTACTATCTAGTCATGTTAAGTTATCGTAACTGAGCACAATTCAACACCACAATGAACAATTTTGCTGGTTTTGAACGAATTATGCTCATTTTCGCACGATTCAGCCTCTAATTCGCACATATCCGCTGTAATTCGACTCTGTACTATCTAGTTATGTTAAGTTATCCTATCTGAGCACAATTCAACACCACAACGAACAATTTTGCTCGTTTTGCACGAATTATGCTCATTTTCGCACGATTCAGCCTCTAATTCGCACATATCCGCTGTAATTCGACTCTGTACTATCTAGTCATGTTAAGTTATCGTACCTGAGCACAATTCAACACCACAATGAACAATTTTGCTGGTTTTGAACGAATTATGCACATTTTCGCACGATTCAGCCTCTAATTCGCACATATCCGCTGTAATTCGACTCTGTACTATCTAGTTATGTTAAGTTATCCTATCTGAGCACAATTCAACAACACAATGAATAATTTTGCTCGTTTTGCATGAATTTTGCTCGTTTTGAACGAATTTTGCTCATTTTCAAACGATTCAGCCTCTAATTCGCACATATCCGCTGTAATTCGACTCTGTACTATCTAGTTATGTTAAGTTATCCTATCTGAGCACAATTCAACACCACAATGAACAATTTTGCTGGTTTTGAACGAATTATGCTCATTTTCGCACGATTCAGCCTCTAATTCGCACATATCCGCTGTAATTCGACTCTGTACTATCTAGTTATGTTGAGTTATCCTATCTGAGCACAATTCAACACCACAACGAACAATTTTGCTCGTTTTGCACGAATTATGCTCATTTTCGCACGATTCAGCCTCTAATTCGCACATATCCGCTGTAATTCTACTCTGTGTTATCTAGTCATGTTAAGTTATCGTACCTGAGCACAATTCAACACCACAATGAACAATTTTGCTGGTTTTGAACGAATTATGCACATTTTCGCACGATTCAGCCTCTAATTCGCACATATCCGCTGTAATTCGACTCTGTACTATCTAGTTATGTTAAGTTATCCTATCTGAGCACAATTCAACACCACAATGAATAATTTTGCTCGTTTTGCATGAATTTTGCTCGTTTTGAACGAATTTTGCTCATTTTCAAACGATTCAGCCTCTAATTCGCACATATCCGCTGTAATTCGACTCTGTACTATCTAGTTATGTTAAGTTATCCTATCTGAGCACAATTCAACACCACAATGAACAATTTTGCTGGTTTTGAACGAATTATGCTCATTTTCGCACGATTCAGCCTCTAATTCGCACATATCCGCTGTAATTCGACTCTGTACTATCTAGTTATGTTAAGTTATCCTATCTGAGCACAATTCAACACCACAATGAACAATTTTGCTCGTTTTGCACGAATTATGCTCGTTTTCGCACGATTCAGCCTCTAATTCGCACATATCCGCTGTATTTCGACTCTGTACTATCTAGTCATGTTAAGTTATCGTAACTGAGCACAATTCAACACCACAATGAACAATTTTGCTGGTTTTGAACGAATTATGCTCATTTTCGCACGATTCAGCCTCTAATTCGCACATATCCGCTGTAATTCGACTCTGTACTATCTAGTTATGTTAAGTTATCCTATCTGAGCACAATTCAACACCACAACGAACAATTTTGCTCGTTTTGAACGAATTATGCTCATTTTCGCACGATTCAGCCTCTAATTCGCACATATCCGCTGTAATTCGACTCTGTACTATCTAGTCATGTTAAGTTATCGTAACTGAGCACAATTCAACACCACAATGAACAATTTTGCTGGTTTTGAACGAATTATGCACATTTTCCCACGATTCAGCCTCTAATTCGCACATATCCGCTGTAATTCGACTCTGTGTTATCTAGTCATGTTAAGTTATCGTACCTGAGCACAATTCAACACCACAATGAACAATTTTGCTGGTTTTGAACGAATTATGCACATTTTCCCACGATTCAGCCTCTAATTCGCACATATCCGCTGTAATTCGACTCTGTACTATCTAGTTATGTTAAGTTATCCTATCTGAGCACAATTCAACACCACAATGAACAATTTTGCTCGTTTTGCACGAATTTTGCTCGTTTTGAACGAATTTTGCTCATTTTCAAACGATTCAGCCTCTAATTCGCACATATCCGCTGTAATTCGACTCTGTACTATCTAGTTATGTTAAGTTATCCTATCTGAGCACAATTCAACACCACAATGAACAATTTTGCTCGTTTTGCACGAATTTTGCTCGTTTTGAACGAATTATGCTCATTTTCGCACGATTCAGCCTCTAATTCGCACATATCCGTTGTAATTCGACTCTGTACTATCTAGTCATGTTAAGTTATCGTAACTGAGCACAATTCAACACCACAATGAACAATTTTGCTCGTTTTGAACGAATTATGCTCATTTTCGCACGATTCAGCCTCTGCTTCGCACATATCCGCTGTAATTCGACACTGTACTATCTAGTCATGTTAAGTTATCGTAACTGAGCACAATTCAACACCACAATGAACAATTTTGCTGGTTTTGAACGAATTATGCTCATTTTCGCACGATTCAGCCTCTAATTCGCACATATCCGCTGTAATTCGACTCTGTACTATCTAGTTATGTTAAGTTATCCTATCTGAGCACAATTCAACACCACAATGAACAATTTTGCTCGTTTTTCACGAATTATGCTCATTTTCGCACGATTCAGCCTCTAATTCGCACATATCCGCTGTAATTCGACTCTGTACTATCTAGTCATGTTAAGTTATCGTAACTGAGCACAATTCAACACCACAATGAACAATTTTGCTGGTTTTAAACGAATTATGCTCATTTTCGCACGATTCAGCCTCTAATTCGCACATATCCGCTGTAATTCGACTCTGTACTACCTAGTTATGTTAAGTTATCCTATATGAGCACAATTCAACACCACAACGAACAATTTTGCTCGTTTTGCACGAATTATGCTCATTTTCGCACGATTCAGCCTCTAATTCGCACATATCCGCTGTAATTCGACTCTGTACTATCTAGTTATGTTAAGTTATCCTATCTGAGCGCAATTCAACACCACAACGAACAATTTTGCCCGTTTTGCACGAATTATGCTCATTTCCGCACGATTCAGCCTCTAATTCGCACATATCCGCTGTAATTCGACTCTGTACTATCTAGTCATGTTAAGTTATCGTAACTGAGCACAATTCAACACCACAATGAACAATTTTGCTGGTTTTGAACGAATTATGCTCATTTTCGCACGATTCAGCCTCTAATTCGCACATATCCGCTGTAATTCGACTCTGTACTATCTAGTTATGTTAAGTTATCCTATCTGAGCACAATTCAACACCACAATGAACAATTTTGCTCGTTTTGCACGAATTATGCTCATTTTCGCACGATTCAGCCTCTAATTCGCACATATCCGCTGTAATTCGACTCTGTACTATCTAGTCATGTTAAGTTATCGTAACTGAGCACAATTCAACACCCACATGAACAATTTTGCTCGTTTGAACGAATTATGCTCATTTCCACACGATTCAGCCTCTAATTCGCACTTATCCGCTGTAATTCGACTCTGTACTATCTATGTCATGTTAAGTTATCGTAACTGAGCACAATTCAACACCACAATGAACAATTTGCTGGTTTTGAACGAATTATGCTCATTTTCGCACGATTCAGCCTCTAATTCGCACATATCCGCTGTAATTCGACTCTGTACTATCTAGTTATGTTAAGTTATCCTATCTGAGCACAATTCAACACCACAACGAACAATTTTGCTCGTTTTGCACGAATTATGCTCATTTTCGCACGATTCAGCCTCTAATTCGCACATATCCGCTGTAATTCGACTCTGTACTATCTAGTTATGTTAAGTTATCCTATCTGAGCACAATTCAAAACCACAATGAACAATTTTGCTCGTTTTGCACGATTTATGCTCGTTTTCCGCACGATTCAGCCTCTAATTCGCACATATCCGCTGTATTTCGACTCTGTACTATCTAGTCATGTTAAGTTATCGTAACTGAGCACAATTCAACACCACAATGAACAATTTGCTGGTTTTGAACGAATTATTGCTCATTTTCGCACGATTCAGACTCTAATTCGCACATATCCGCTGTAATTCGACTCTGTACTATCTAGTTATGTTGAGTTATCCTATCTGAGCACAATTCAACACCACAACGAACAATTTTGCTCGTTTTGCACGAATTATGCTCATTTTCGCACGATTCAGCCTCTAATTCGCACATATCCGCTGTAATTCTACTCTGTGTTATCTAGTCATGTTAAGTTATCGTACCTGAGCACAATTCAACACCACAATGAACAATTTTGCTGGTTTTGAACGAATTATGCACATTTTCGCACGATTCAGCCTCTAATTCGCACATATCCGCTGTAATTCGACTCTGTACTATCTAGTTATGTTAAGTTATCCTATCTGAGCACAATTCAACACACACAATGAACAATTTTGCTCGTTTTGCACGAATTTTGCTCGTTTTGAACGAATTTTGCTCATTTTCAAACGATTCAGCCTCTAATTCGCACATATCCGCTGTAATTCGACTCTGTACTATCTAGTTGTGTTAAGTTATCCTATCTGAGCACAATTCAACACCACAATGAACAATTTTGCTCGTTTTGCACGAATTATGCTCGTTTTCGCACGATTCAGCCTCTAATTCGCACATATCCGCTGTATTTCGACTCTGTACTATCTAGTCATGTTAAGTTATCGTAACTGAGCACAATTCAACACCACAATGAACAATTTTGCTCGTTTTGAACGAATTATGCTCATTTTCACACGATTCAGCCTCTAATTCGCACATATCCGCTGTAATTCGACTCTGTACTATCTAGTCATGTTAAGTTATCGTAACTGAGCACAATTCAACACCACAATGAACAATTTTGCTGGTTTTGAACGAATTATGCTCATTTTCGCACGATTCAGCCTCTAATTCGCACATATCCGCTGTAATTCGACTCTGTACTATCTAGTTATGTTAAGTTATCCTATCTGAGCACAATTCAACACCACAATGAACAATTTTGCTCGTTTTGAACGAATTATGCTCATTTTCGCACGATTCAGCCTCTAATTCGCACATATCCGCTGTAATTCGACTCTGTACTATCTAGTCATGTTAAGTTATCGTAACTGAGCACAATTCAACACCACAATGAACAATTTTGCTGGTTTTGAACGAATTATGCTCCTTTTCGCACGATTCAGCCTCTAATTCGCACATATCCGCTGTAATTCGACTCTGTACTATCTAGTTATGTTAAGTTATCCTATCTGAGCACAATTCAACACCACAACGAACAATTTTGCTCGTTTTGCACGAATTATGCTCATTTTCGCACGATTCAGCCTCTAATTCGCACATATCCGCTGTAATTCGACTCTGTACTATCTAGTTATGTTAAGTTATCCTATCTGAGCGCAATTCAACACCACAACGAACAATTTTGCTCGTTTTGCACGAATTATGCTCATTTTCGCACGATTCAGCCTCTAATTCGCACATATCCGCTGTAATTCGACTCTGTACTATCTAGTCATGTTAAGTTATCGTAACTGAGCACAATTCAACACCACAATGAACAATTTTGCTGGTTTTGAACGAATTATGCTCCTTTTCGCACGATTCAGCCTCTAATTCGCACATATCCGCTGTAATTCGACTCTGTACTATCTAGTTATGTTAAGTTATCCTATCTGAGCACAATTCAACACCACAACGAACAATTTTGCTCGTTTTGCACGAATTATGCTCATTTTCGCACGATTCAGCCTCTAATTCGCACATATCCGCTGTAATTCGACTCTGTACTATCTAGTCATGTTAAGTTATCGTAACTGAGCACAATTCAACACCACAATGAACAATTTTGCTGGTTTTGAACGAATTATGCTCATTTTCGCACGATTCAGCCTCTAATTCGCACATATCCGCTGTAATTCGACTCTGTACTATCTAGTTATGTTAAGTTATCCTATCTGAGCACAATTCAACACCACAACGAACAATTTTGCTCGTTTTGCACGAATTATGCTCATTTTCGCACGATTCAGCCTCTAATTCGCACATATCCGCTGTAATTCGACTCTGTATTATCCAGTCATGTTAAGTTATCGTAACTGAGCACAATTCAACACCACAACGAACAATTTTGCTCGTTTTGCACGAATTATGCTCATTTTCGCACGATTCAGCCTCTAATTCGCACATATCCGCTGTAATTCGACTCTGTACTATCTAGTCATGTTAAGATATCGTACCTGAGCACAATTCAACACCACAATGAACAATTTTGCTGGTTTTGTACGAATTATGCACATTTTCGCACGATTCAGCCTCTAATTCGCACATATCCGCTGTAATTCGACTCTGTACTATCTAGTTATGTTAAGTTATCCTATCTGAGCACAATTCAACACCACAATGAACAATTTTGAACGTTTTGCACGAATTTTGCTCGTTTTGAACGAATTTTGCTCATTTTCAAACGATTCAGCCTCTAATTCGCACATATCCGCTGTAATTCGACTCTGTACTATCTACTTATGTTAAGTTATCCTATCTGAGCACAATTCAACACCACAATGAACAATTTTGCTCGTTTTGCACGAATTATGCTCGTTTTCGCACGATTCAGCCTCTAATTCGCACATATCCGCTGTATTTCGACTCTGTACTATCTAGTCATGTTAAGTTATCGTAACTGAGCACAATTCAACACCACAATGAACAATTTTGCTCGTTTTGAACGAATTATGCTCATTTTCGCACGATTCAGCCTCTAATTCGCACATATCCGCTGTAATTCGACTCTGTACTATCTAGTCATGTTAAGTTATCGTAACTGAGCACAATTCAACACCACAATGAACAATTTTGCTGGTTTTGAACGAATTATGCTCATTTTCGCACGATTCAACCTCTAATTCGCACATATCCGCTGTAATTCGACTCTGTACTATCTAGTTATGTTAAGTTATCCTATCTGAGCACAATTCAACACCACAATGAACAATTTTGCTGGTTTTGAACGAATTATGCTCATTTTCGCACGATTCAGCCTCTAATTCGCACATATCCGCTGTAATTCGACTCTGTACTATCTAGTTATGTTAAGTTATCCTATCTGAGCACAATTCAACACCACAACGAACAATTTTGCTCGTTTTGCACGAATTATGCTCATTTTCGCACGATTCAGCCTCTAATTCGCACATATCCGCTGTAATTCGACTCTGTACTATCTAGTCATGTTAAGTTATCGTAACTGAGCACAATTCAACACCACAATGAACAATTTTGCTGGTGTTGAACGAATTATGCTCATTTTCGCACGATTCAGCCTCTAATTCGCACATATCCGCTGTAATTCGACTCTGTACTATCTAGTGATGTTAAGTTATCCTATCTGAGCACAATTCAACACCACAACGAACAATTTTGCTCGTTTTGCACGAATTATGCTCATTTTCGCACGATTCAGCCTCTAATTCGCACATATCCGCTGTAATTCGACTGTGTACTATCTAGTCATGTTAAGTTATCGTAACTGAGCACAATTCAACACCACAATGAACAATTTTGCTCGTTTTGCACGAATTATGCTCATTTTCGCACGATTCAGCCTCTAATTCGCACATATCCGCTGTGATTCGACTCTGTCCCATCTAGATATGTTAAGTTATCGTAACTGAGCACAATTCAACACCACAATGAACAATTTTGCTCGTAATGAAAGAATAATGCTCATTTTCGCACGATTCAGCCTCTAATTCGCACATATCTTCTGTAATTCGACTCTGTACTATCTAGTTATGTTAGTTTATGGTAACTGAGCACAATTCAACACGACAATGAACAATTTTGCTCGTTTTGAACGAATTATGCTCATTTTCGCACGATTCAGCCTCTAATTCGCACATATCTTCTGTAATTCGACTCTGTACTATCTACATATGTTAGGTTATGGTAACTGAGCACAATTCAACACCACAATGAACAATTTTGCTGGTTTTGAACGAATTATGCTCATTTTCGCACGATTCAGCCTCTAATTCGCACATATCCGCTGTGATTCGACTCTGTACTATCTAGTTATGTTAAGTTATCCTATCTGAGCACAATTCAACACCACAACGAACAATTTTGCTCGTTTTGCACGAATTATGCTCATTTTCGCACGATTCAGCCTCTAATTCGCACATATCCGCTGTAATTCGACTCTGTACTATCTAGTCATGTTAAGTTATCGTAACTGAGCACAATTCAACACCACAATGAACAATTTTGCTGGTTTTGAACGAATTATGCTCATTTTCTCACGATTCAGCCTCTAATTCGCACATATCCGCTGTAATTCGACTCTGTACTATCTAGTCATGTTAAGTTATCGTAACTGAGCACAATTCAACACCACAATGAACAATTTTGCTGGTTTTGAACGAATTATGCTCATTTTCGCGCGATTCAGCCTCTAATTCGCACATATCCGCTGTAATTCGACTCTGTACTATCTAGCTATGTTAAGTTATCCTATCTGAGCACAATTCAACACCACAATGAACAATTTTGCTCGTTTTGCACGAATTTTGCTCGTTTTGCACGAATTATACTCATTTTCGCACAATTCAGCCTCTAATTCGCACACATCCGCTGTAATTCGACTCTGTACTATCTAGTCATGTTAAGTTATCGTAACTGAGCACAATTCAACACCACAATGAACAATTTTGCTCGTTTTGAACGAATTATGCTCATTTTCGCACGATTCAGCCTCTAATTCGCACATATCCCCTGTAATTCGACTCTGTACTATCTAGTCATGTTAAGTTATCGTAACTGAGCACAATTCAACACCACAATGAACAATTTTGCTGGTTTTGAACGAATTATGCTCATTTTCGCACGATTCAGCCTCTAATTCGCACATATCCGCTGTAAATCGACTCTGTACTATCCAGTTATGTTAAGTTATCCTATCTGAGCACAATTCAACATCACAATGAACAATTTTGCTCGTTTTGCACGAATTTTGCTCGTTTTGAACGAATTTTACTCATTTTCAAACGATTCAGCCTCTAATTCGCACATATCCGCTGTAATTCGACTCTGTACTATCTAGTTATGTTAAGTTATCCTATCTGAGCACAATTCAACACCACATTGAACAATTTTGCTCGTTTTGCACGAATTATGCTCGTTTTCGCACGATTCAGCCTCTAATTCGCACATATCCGCTGTATTTCGACTCTGTACTATCTAGTCATGTTAAGTTATCGTAACTGAGCACAATTCAACACCACAATGAACAATTTTGCTGGTTTTGAACGAATTATGCTCATTTCCGCACGATTCAACCTCTAATTCGCACATATCCGCTGTAATTCGACTCTGTACTATCTAGTTATGTTAAGTTATCCTATCTGAGCGCAATTCAACACCACAATGAACAATTTTGCTGGTTTTGAACGAATTATGCTCATTTTCGCACGATTCAGCCTCTAATTCGCACATATCCGCTGTAATTCGACTCTGTACTATCTAGTTATGTTAAGTTATCCTATCTGAGCACAATTCAACACCACAACGAACAATTTTGCTCGTTTTGCACGAATTATGCTCATTTTCGCACGATTCAGCCTCTAATTCGCACATATCCGCTGTGATTCGACTCTGTACTATCTAGTCATGTTAAGTTATCGTAACTGAGCACAATTCGACACCACAATGAACAATTTTGCTCTTAATGAAAGAATAATGCTCATTTTCGCACGATTCAGCCTCTAATTCGCACATATCTTCTGTAATTCGACTCTGTACTATCTAGTTATGTTAGTTTATGGTAACTGAGCACAATTCGACACCACAATGAACAATTTTGCTCGTAATGAAAGAATAATGCTCATTTTCGCACGATTCAGCCTCTAATTCGCACATATCTTCTGTAATTCGACTCTGTACTATCTAGTTATGTTAGTTTATGGTAACTGAGCACAATTCAACACGACAATGAACAATTTTGCTCGTTTTAACGAATTATGCTCATTTTCGCACGATTCAGCCTCTAATTCGCACATATCTTCTGTAATTCGACTCTGTACTATCTACATATGTTAGGTTATGGTAACTGAGCACAATTCAACACCACAATGAACAATTTTGCTGGTTTTGAACGAATTATGCTCATTTTCGCACGATTCAGCCTCTAATTCGCACATATCCGCTGTGATTCGACTCTGTACTATCTAGTTATGTTAAGTTATCCTATCTGAGCACAATTCAACACCACAACGAACAATTTTGCTCGTTTTGCACGAATTATGCTCATTTTCGCACGATTCAGCCTCTAATTCGCACATATCCGCTGTAATTCGACTCTGTACTATCTAGTCATGTTAAGTTATCGTAACTGAGCACAATTCAACACCACAATGAACAATTTTGCTGGTTTTGAACGAATTATGCACATTTTCGCACGATTCAGCCTCTAATTCGCACATATCCGCTGTAATTCGACTCTGTACTATCTAGTCATGTTAAGTTATCGTAACTGAGCACAATTCAACACCACAATGAACAATTTTGCTGGTTTTGAACGAATTATGCTCATTTTCGCGCGATTCAGCCTCTAATTCGCACATATCCGCTGTAATTCGACTCTGTACTATCTAGCTATGTTAAGTTATCCTATCTGAGCACAATTCAACACCACAATGAACAATTTTGCTCGTTTTGCACGAATTTTGCTCGTTTTGCACGAATTATACTCATTTTCGCACAATTCAGCCTCTAATTCGCACACATCCGCTGTAATTCGACTCTGTACTATCTAGTCATGTTAAGTTATCGTAACTGAGCACAATTCAACACCACAATGAACAATTTTGCTCGTTTTGAACGAATTATGCTCATTTTCGCACGATTCAGCCTCTAATTCGCACATATCCCCTGTAATTCGACTCTGTACTATCTAGTCATGTTAAGTTATCGTAACTGAGCACAATTCAACACCACAATGAACAATTTTGCTGGTTTTGAACGAATTATGCTCATTTTCGCACGATTCAGCCTCTAATTCGCACATATCCGCTGTAAATCGACTCTGTACTATCCAGTTATGTTAAGTTATCCTATCTGAGCACAATTCAACATCACAATGAACAATTTTGCTCGTTTTGCACGAATTTTGCTCGTTTTGAACGAATTTTACTCATTTTCAAACGATTCAGCCTCTAATTCGCACATATCCGCTGTAATTCGACTCTGTACTATCTAGTTATGTTAAGTTATCCTATCTGAGCACAATTCAACACCACAATGAACAATTTTGCTCGTTTTGCACGAATTATGCTCGTTTTCGCACGATTCAGCCTCTAATTCGCACATATCCGCTGTATTTCGACTCTGTACTATCTAGTCATGTTAAGTTATCGTAACTGAGCACAATTCAACACCACAATGAACAATTTTGCTGGTTTTGAACGAATTATGCACATTTTCGCACGATTCAGCCTCTAATTCGCACATATCCGCTGTAATTCGACTCTGTACTATCTAGTCATGTTAAGTTATCGTAACTGAGCACAATTCAACACCACAATGAACAATTTTGCTGGTTTTGAACGAATTATGCACATTTTCGCACGATTCAGCCTCTAATTCGCACATATCCGCTGTAATTCGACTCTGTACTATCTAGTCATGTTAAGTTATCGTAACTGAGCACAATTCAACACCACAATGAACAATTTTGCTCGTTTTGCACGAATTTTGCTCGTTGTGAACGAATTTTGCTCATTTTCAAACGATTCAGCATCTAATTCGCACATATCCGCTGTAATTCGACTCTGTACTATCTAGTTATGTTAAGTTATCCTATCTGAGCACAATTCAACACCACAATGAACAATTTTGCTCGTTTTGCACGAAGTATGCTCGTTTTCGCACGATTCAGCCTCTAATTCGCACATATCCGCTGTATTTCGACTCTGTACTATCTAGTCATGTTAAGTTATCGTAACTGAGCACAATTCAACACCACAATGAACAATTTTGCTCGTTTTGAACGAATTATGCTCATTTTCGCACGATTCAGCCTCTAATTCGCACATATCCGCTGTAATTCGAGTCTGTACTATCTAGTCATGTTAAGTTATCGTAACTGAGCACAATTCAACACCACAATGAACAATTTTGCTGGTTTTGAACGAATTATGCTCATTTTCGCACGATTCAGCCTCTAATTCGCACATATCCGCTGTAATTCGACTCTGTACTATCTAGTTATGTTAAGTTATCGTAACTGAGCACAATTCAACACCACAATGAACAATTTTGCTCGTTTTGAACGAATTATGCTCATTTTCACACGATTCAGCCTCTAATTCGCACATATCCGCTGTAATTCGACTCTGTACTATCTAGTCATGTTAAGTTATCGTAACTGAGCACAATTCAACACCACAATGAACAATTTTGCTGGTTTTGAACGAATTATGCTCATTTTCGCACGATTCAGCCTCTAATTCGCACATATCCGCTGTAATTCGACTCTGTACTATCTAGTTATGTTAAGTTATCCTATCTGAGCACAATTCAACACCACAATGAACAATTTTGCTGGTTTTGAACGAATTATGCTCATTTTCGCACGATTCAGCCACTAATTCGCACATATCCGCTGTAATTCGACTCTGTACTATCTAGTCATGTTAAGTTATCGTAACTGACCACAATTCAACACCACAATGAACAATTTTGCTGGTTTTGAACGAATTATACTCATTTTCGCACGATTCAGCCTCTAATTCGCACATATCCGCTGTAATTCGACTCTGTACTATCCAGTTATGTTAAGTTATCCTATCTGAGCACAATTCAACACCACAACGAACAATTTTGCTCGTTTTGCACGAATTATGCTCATTTTCGCACGATTCAGCCTCTAATTCGCACATATCCGCTGTAATTCGACTCTGTACTATCCAGTCATGTTAAGTTATCGTAACTGAGCACAATTCAACACCACAACGAACAATTTTGCTCGTTTTGCACGAATTATGCTCAGTTTCGCACGATTCAGCCTCTAATTCGCACATATCCGCTGTAATTCGGCTCTGTACTATCTAGTCATGTTAAGTTATCGTACCTGAGCACAATTCAACACCACAATGAACAATTTTGCTGGTTTTGAACGAGTTATGCACATTTTCGCACGATTCAGCCTCTAATTCGCACATATCCGCTGTAATTCGACTCTGTACTATCTAGTTATGTTAAGTTATCCTATCTGAGCACAATTCAACACCACAATGAACAATTTTGAACGTTTTGCACGAATTTTGCTCGTTTTGAACGAATTTTGCTCATTTTCAAACGATTCAGCCTCTAATTCGCACATATCCGCTGTAATTCGACTCTGTACTATCTACTTATGTTAAGTTATCCTATCTGAGCACAATTCAACACCACAATGAACAATTTTGCTCGTTTTGCACGAATTATGCTCGTTTTCGCACGATTCAGCCTCTAATTCGCACATATCCGCTGTATTTCGACTCTGTACTATCTAGTCATGTTAAGTTATCGTAACTGAGCACAATTCAACACCACAATGAACAATTTTGCTCGTTTTGAACGAATTATGCTCATTTTCGCACGATTCAGCCTCTAATTCGCACATATCCGCTGTAATTCGACTCTGTACTATCTAGTCATGTTAAGGTATCGTAACTGAGCACAATTCAACACCACAATGAACAATTTTGCTGGTTTTGAACGAATTATGCTCATTTTCGCACGATTCAACCTCTAATTCGCACATATCCGCTGTAATTCGACTCTGTACTATCTAGTTATGTTAAGTTATCCTATCTGAGCACAATTCAACACCACAATGAACAATTTTGCTGGTTTTGAACGAATTATGCTCATTTTCGCACGATTCAGCCTCTAATTCGCACATATCCGCTGTAATTCGACTCTGTACTATCTAGTTATGTTAAGTTATCCTATCTGAGCACAATTCAACACCACAACGAACAATTTTGCTCGTTTTGCACGAATTATGCTCATTTTCGCACGATTCAGCCTCTAATTCGCACATATCCGCTGTAATTCGACTCTGTACTATCTAGTCATGTTAAGTTATCGTAACTGAGCACAATTCAACACCACAATGAACAATTTTGCTGGTTTTGAACGAATTATGCTCATTTTCGCACGATTCAGCCTCTAATTCGCACATATCCGCTGTAATTCGACTCTGTACTATCTAGTGATGTTAAGTTATCCTATCTGAGCACAATTCAACACCACAACGAACAATTTTGCTCGTTTTGCACGAATTATGCTCATTTTCGCACGATTCAGCCTCTAATTCGCACATATCCGCTGTAATTCGACTCTGTACTATCTAGTCATGTTAAGTTATCGTAACTGAGCACAATTCAACACCACAATGAACAATTTTGCTGGTTTTGAACGAATTATGCTCATTTTCGCACGATTCAGCCTCTAATTCGCACATATCCGCTGTAATTCGACTCTGTACTATCTAGTTATGTTAAGTTATCCTATCTGAGCACAATTCAACACCACAACGAACAATTTTGCTCGTTTTGCACGAATTATGCTCATTTTCGCACGATTCAGCCTCTAATTCGCACATATCCGCTGTAATTCGACTCTGTACTATCTAGTCATGTTAAGTTATCGTAACTGAGCACAATTCAACACCACAATGAACAATTTTGCTGGTTTTGAACGAATTATGCTCATTTTCTCACGATTCAGCCTCTAATTCGCACATATCCGCTGTAATTCGACTCTGTACTATCTAGTCATGTTAAGTTATCGTAACTGAGCACAATTCAACACCACAATGAACAATTTTGCTGGTTTTGAACGAATTATGCTCATTTTAGCGCGATTCAGCCTCTAATTCGCACATATCCGCTGTAATTCGACTCTGTACTATCTAGCTATGTTAAGTTATCCTATCTGAGCACAATTCAACACCACAATGAACAATTTTGCTCGTTTTCCACGAATTTTGCTCGTTTTGCACGAATTATACTCATTTTCGCACAATTCAGCCTCTAATTCGCACACATCCGCTGTAATTCGACTCTGTACTATCTAGTCATGTTAAGTTATCGTAACTGAGCACAATTCAACACCACAATGAACAATTTTGCTCGTTTTGAACGAATTATGCTCATTTTCGCACGATTCAGCCTCTAATTCGCACATATCCGCTGTAATTCGACTCTGTACTATCTAGTCATGTTAAGTTATCGTACCTGAGCACAATTCAACACCACAATGAAAAATTTTGCTGGTTTTGAACGAATTATGCACATTTTCGCACGATTCAGCCTCTAATTCGCACATATCCGCTGTAATTCGACTCTGTACTATCTAGTTATGTTAAGTTATCCTATCTGAGCACAATTCAACACCACAATGAACAATTCTGAACGTTTTGCACGAATTTTGCTCGTTTTGAACGAATTTTGCTCATTTTCAAACGATTCAGCCTCTAATTCGCACATATCCGCTGTAATTCGACTCTGTACTATCTAGTTATGTTAAGTTATCCTATCTGAGCACAATTCAACACCACAATGAACAATTTTGCTCGTTTTGCACGAATTATGCTCGTTTTCGCACGATTCAGCCTCTAATTCGCACATATCCGCTGTATTTCGACTCTGTACTATCTAGTCATGTTAAGTTATCGTAACTGAGCACAATTCAACACCACAATGAACAATTTTGCTCGTTTTGAACGAATTATGCTCATTTTCGCACGATTCAGCCTCTAATTCGCACATATCCGCTGTAATTCGACTCTGTACTATCTAGTCATGTTAAGTTATCGTAACTGAGCACAATTCAACACCACAATGAACAATTTTGCTGGTTTTGAACGAATTATGCTCATTTTCGCACGATTCAGCCTCTAATTCGCACATATCCGCTGTAATTCGACTCTGTACTATCTAGTGATGTTAAGTTATCCTATCTGAGCACAATTCAACACCACAACGAACAATTTTGCTCGTTTTGCACGAATTATGCTCATTTTCGCACGATTCAGCCTCTAATTCGCACATATCCGCTGTAATTCGACTCTGTACTATCTAGTCATGTTAAGTTATCGTAACTGAGCACAATTCAACACCACAATGAACAATTTTGCTGGTTTTGAACGAATTATGCTCATTTTCGCACGATTCAGCCTCTAATTCGCACATATCCGCTGTCATTCGACTCTGTACTATCTAGTTATGTTAAGTTATCCTATCTGAGCACAATTCAACACCACAACGAACAATTTTGCTCGTTTTGCACGAATTATGCTCATTTTCGCACGATTCAGCCACTAATTCGCACATATCCGCTGTAATTCGACTCTGTACTATCTAGTCATGTTAAGTTATCGTAACTGAGCACAATTCAACACCACAATGAACAATTTTGCTGGTTTTGAACGAATTATGCTCATTTTCTCACGATTCAGCCTCTAATTCGCACATATCCGCTGTAATTCGACTCTGTACTATCTAGTCATGTTAAGTTATCGTAACTGAGCACAATTCAACACCACAATGAACAATTTTGCTGGTTTTGAACGAATTATGCCCATTTTCGCGCGATTCAGCCTCTAATTCGCACATATCCGCTGTAATTCGACTCTGTACTATCTAGCTATGTTAAGTTATCCTATCTGAGCACAATTCAACACCACAATGAACAATTTTGCTCGTTTTGCACGAATTTTGCTCGTTTTGCACGAATTATACTCATTTTCGCACAATTCAGCCTCTAATTCGCACACATCCGCTGTAATTCGACTCTGTACTATCTAGTCATGTTAAGTTATCGTAACTGAGCACAATTCAACACCACAATGAACAATTTTGCTCGTTTTGAACGAATTATGCTCATTTTCGCACGATTCAGCCTCTAATTCGCACATATCCGCTGTAATTCGACTCTGTACTATCTAGTCATGTTAAGTTATCGTAACTGAGCACAATTCAACACCACAATGAACAATTTTGCTGGTTTTGAACGAATTATGCTCATTTTCGCACGATTCAGCCTCTAATTCGCACATATCCGCTGTAATTCGACTCTGTACTATCCAGTTATGTTAAGTTATCCTATCTGAGCACAATTCAACATCACAATGAACAATTTTGCTCGTTTTGCACGAATTTTGCTCGTTTTGAACGGATTTTACTCATTTTCAAACGATTCAGCCTCTAATTCGCACATATCCGCTGTAATTCGACTCTGTACTATCTAGTTATGTTAAGTTATCCTATCTGAGCACAATTCAACACCACAACGAACAATTTTGCTCGTTTTGCACGAATTATGCTCATTTTCGCACGATTCAGCCTCTAATTCGCACATATCCGCTGTAATTGGACTCTGTACTATCTAGTCATGTTAAGTTATCGTAACTGAGCACAATTCAACACCACAATGAACAATTTTGCTGGTTTTGAACGAATTATGCACATTTTCGCACGATTCAGCCTCTAATTCGCACATATCCGCTGTAATTCGACTCTGTACTATCTAGTTAGGTTAAGTTATCCTATCTGAGCACAATTCAACACCACAATGAACAATTTTGCTCGTTTTGCACGAATTTTGCTCGTTTTGAACGAATTTTGCTCATTTTCAAACGATTCAGCCTCTAATTCGCACATATCCGCTGTAATTCGACTCTGTACTATCTAGTCATGTTAAGTTATCGTAACTGAGCACAATTCAACACCACAATGAACAATTTTGCTCGTTTTGAACGAATTATGCTCATTTTCGCACGATTCAGCCTCTAATTCGCACATACCCGCTGTAATTCGAGTCTGTACTATCTAGTCATGTTAAGTTATCGTAACTGAGCACAATTCAACACCACAATGAACAATTTTGCTGGTTTTGAACGAATTATGCTCATTTTCGCACGATTCAGCCTCTAATTCGCACATATCCGCTGTAATTCGACTCTGTACTATCTAGTTATGTTAAGTTATCCTATCTGAGCACAATTCAACACCACAATGAACAATTTTGCTGGTTTTGAACGAATTATGCTCATTTTCGCACGATTCAGCCTCTAATTCGCACATATCCGCTGTAATTCGACTCTGTACTATCTAGTTATGTTAAGTTATCCTATCTGAGCACAATTCAACACCACAACGAACAATTTTGCTCGTTTTGCACGAATTATGCTCATTTTCGCACGATTCAGCCTCTAATTCGCACATATCCGCTGTAATTCGACTCTGTACTATCTAGTCATGTTAAGTTATCGTAACTGTGCACAATTCAACACCACAATGAACAATTTTGCTGGTTTTGAACGAATTATGCTCATTTTCGCGCGATTCAGCCTCTAATTCGCACATATCCGCTGTAATTCGACTCTGTACTATCTAGTTATGTTAAGTTATCCTATCTGAGCACAATTCAACACCACAATGAACAATTTTGCTCGTTTTGCACGAATTTTGCTCGTTTTGCACGAATTATGCCCATTTTCGCACAATTCAGCCTCTAATTCGCACACATCCGCTGTAATTCGACTCTGTACTATCTAGTCATGTTAAGTTATCGTAACTGAGCACAATTCAACACCACAATGAACAATTTTGCTCGTTTTGCACGAATTTTGCTCGTTTTGCACGAATTATGCCCATTTTCGCACAATTCAGCCTCTAATTCGCACACATCCGCTGTAATTCGACTCTGTACTATCTAGTCATGTTAAGTTATCGTAACTGAGCACAATTCAACACCACAATGAACAATTTTGCTCGTTTTGAACGAATTATGCTCATTTTCGCACGATTCAGCCTCTAATTCGCACATATCCGCTGTAATTCGACTCTGTACTATCTAGTCATGTTAAGTTATCGTAACTGAGCACAATTCAACACCACAATGAACAATTTTGCTGGTTTTGAACGAATTATGCTCATTTTCGCACGATTCAGCCTCTAATTCGCACATATCCGCTGTAATTCGACTCTGTACTATCCAGTTATGTTAAGTTATCCTATCTGAGCACAATTCAACATCACAATGAACAATTTTGCTCGTTTTGCACGAATTTTGCTCGTTTTGAACGGATTTTACTCATTTTCAAACGATTCAGCCTCTAATTCGCACATATCCGCTGTAATTCGACTCTGTACTATCTAGTTATGTTAAGTTATCCTATCTGAGCACAATTCAACACCACAATGAACAATTTTGCTCGTTTTGCACGAATTATGCTCGTTTTCGCACGATTCAGCCTCTAATTCGCACATATCCGCTGTATTTCGACTCTGTACTATCTAGTCATGTTAAGTTATCGTAACTGAGCACAATTCAACACCACAATGAACAATTTTGCTGGTTTTGAACGAATTATGCTCATTTTCGCACGATTCAGCCTCTAATTCGCACATATCCGCTGTAATTCGACTCTGTACTATCTAGTTATGTTAAGTTATCCTATCTGAGCACAATTCAACACCACAACGAACAATTTTGCTCGTTTTGCACGAATTATGCTCATTTTCGCACGATTCAGCCTCTAATTCGCACATATCCGCTGTAATTCGACTCTGTACTATCTAGTCATGTTAAGTTATCGTAACTGAGCACAATTCAACACCACAATGAACAATTTTGCTGGTTTTGAACGAATTATGCTCATTTTCGCACGATTCAGCCTCTAATTCGCACATATCCGCTGTAATTCGACTCTGTACTATCTAGTTATTTTAAGTTATCCTATCTGAGCACAATTCAACACCACAATGAACAATTTTGCTGGTTTTGAACGAATTATGCTCATTTTCGCACGATTCAGCCTCTAATTCGCACATATCCGCTGTAATTCGACTCTGTACTATCTAGTTATGTTAAGTTATCCTATCTGAGCACAATTCAACACCACAATGAACAATTTTGCTCGTTTTGCACGAATTATGCTCGTTTTCGCACGATTCAGCCTCTAATTCGCACATATCCGCTGTAATTCGACTCTGTACTATCTAGTTATGTTAAGTTATCCTATCTGAGCACAATTCAACACCACAATGAACAATTTTGCTGGTTTTGAACGAATTATGCTCATTTTCGCACGATTCAGCCTCTAATTCGCACATATCCGCTGTAATTCGACTCTGTACTATCTAGTTATGTTAAGTTATCCTATCTGAGCACAATTCAACACCACAACGAACAATTTTGCTCGTTTTGCACGAATTATGCTCATTTTCGCACGATTCAGCTTCTAATTCGCACATATCCGCTGTAATTCGACTCTGTACTATCTAGTCATGTTAAGTTATCGTAACTGAGCACAATTCAACACCACAATGAACAATTTTGCTGGTTTTGAACGAATTATGCTCATTTTCGCACGATTCAGCCTCTAATTCGCACATATCCGCTGTAATTCGACTCTGTACTATCTAGTTATGTTAAGTTATCCTATCTGAGCACAATTCAACACCACAATGAACAATTTTGCTGGTTTTGAACGAATTATGCTCATTTTCGCACGATTCAGCCTCTAATTCGCACATATCCGCTGTAATTCGACTCTGTACTATCTAGTTATGTTAAGTTATCCTATCTGAGCACAATTCAACACCACAATGAACAATTTTGCTGGTTTTGAACGAATTATGCTCATTTTCGCACGATTCAGCCTCTAATTCGCACATATCCGCTGTAATTCGACTCTGTACTATCTAGTTATGTTAAGTTATCCTATCTGAGCACAATTCAACACCACAATGAACAATTTTGCTCGTTTTGCACGAATTATGCTCGTTTTCGCACGATTCAGCCTCTAATTCGCACATATCCGCTGTAATTCGACTCTGTACTATCTAGTTATGTTAAGTTATCCTATCTGAGCACAATTCAACACCACAATGAACAATTTTGCTGGTTTTGAACGAATTATGCTCATTTTCGCACGATTCAGCCTCTAATTCGCACATATCCGCTGTAATTCGACTCTGTACTATCTAGTTATGTTAAGTTATCCTATCTGAGCACAATTCAACACCACAACGAACAATTTTGCTCGTTTTGCACGAATTATGCTCATTTTCGCACGATTCAGCCTCTAATTCGCACATATCAGCTGTAATTCGACTCTGTACTATCTAGTCATGTTAAGTTATCGTAACTGAGCACAATTCAACACCACAATGAACAATTTTGCTGGTTTTGAACGAATTATGCTCATTTTCTCACGATTCAGCCTCTAATTCGCACATATCCGTTGTAATTCGACTCTGTACTATCTAGTCATGTTAAGTTATCGTAACTGTGCACAATTCAACACCACAATGAACAATTTTGCTGGTTTTGAACGAATTATGCTCATTTTCGCGCGATTCAGCCTCTAATTCGCACATATCCGCTGTAATTCGACTCTGTACTATCTAGTTATGTTAAGTTATCCTATCTGAGCACAATTCAACACCACAATGAACAATTTTGCTCGTTTTGCACGAATTTTGCTCGTTTTGCACGAATTATGCCCATTTTCGCACAATTCAGCCTCTAATTCGCACACATCCGCTGTAATTCGACTCTGTACTATCTAGTCATGTTAAGTTATCGTAACTGAGCACAATTCAACACCACAATGAACAATTTTGCTCGTTTTGAACGAATTATGCTCATTTTCGCACGATTCAGCCTCTAATTCGCACATATCCGCTGTAATTCGACTCTGTACTATCTAGTCATGTTAAGTCATCGTAACTGAGCACAATTCAACACCACAATGAACAATTTTGCTGGTTTTGAACGAATTATGCTCATTTTCGCACGATTCAGCCTCTAATTCGCACATATCCGCTGTAATTCGACTCTGTACTATCTAGTCATGTTAAGTTATCCTATCTGAGCACAATTCAACACCACAACGAACAATTTTGCTCGTTTTGCACGAATTATGCTCATTTTCGCACGATTCAGCCTCTAATTCGCACATATCCGCTGTAATTCGACTCTGTACTATCTAGTCATGTTAAGTTATCCTATCTGAGCACAATTCAACACCACAACGAACAATTTTGCTCGTTTTGCACGAATTATGCTCATTTTCGCACGATTCAGCCTCTAATTCGCACATATCCGCTGTAATTCGACTCTGTACTATCTAGTCATGTTAAGTTATCGTAACTGAGCACAATTCAACACCACAACGAACAATTTTGCTGGTTTTGAACGAATTATGCTCATTTTCGCACGATTCAGCCTCTAATTCGCACATATCCGCTGTAATTCGACTCTGTACTATCTAGTCATGTTAAGTTATCCTATCTGAGCACAATTCAACACCACAATGAACAATTTTGCTGGTTTTGAACGAATTATGCTCATTTTCGCACGATTCAGCCTCTAATTCGCACATATCCGCTGTAATTCGACTCTGTACTATCTAGTTATGTTAAGTTATCCTATCTGAGCACAATTCAACACCACAACGAACAATTTTGCTCGTTTTGCACGAATTATGCTCATTTTCGCACGATTCAGCCTCTAATTCGCACATATCCGCTGTAATTCGACTCTGTACTATCTAGTCATGTTAAGTTAGCGTAACTGAGCACAATTCAACACCACAATGAACAATTTTGCTGGTTTTGAACGAATTATGCTCATTTTCTCACGATTCAGCCTCTAATTCGCACATATCCGCTGTAATTCGACTCTGTACTATCTAGTCATGTTAAGTTATCGTAACTGAGCACAATTCAACACCACAATGAACAATTTTGCTCGTTTTGAGCGAATTATGCTCATTTTCGCACGATTCAGCCTCTAATTCGCACATATCCGCTGTAATTCGACTCTGTACTATCTAGTCATGTTAAGTTATCGTAACTGAGCACAATTCAACACCACAATGAACAATTTTGCTGGTTTTGAACGAATTATGCTCATTTTCGCACGATTCAGCCTCTAATTCGCACATATCCGCTGTAATTCGACTCTGTACTATCCAGTTATGTTAAGTTATCCTATCTGAGCACAATTCAACATCACATTGAACAATTTTGCTCGTTTTGCACGAATTTTGCTCGTTTTGAACGAATTTTACTCATTTTCAAACGATTCAGCCTCTAATTCGCATATATCCGCTGTAATTCGACTCTGTACTATCTAGTTATGTTAAGTTATCCTATCTGAGCACAATTCAACACCACAATGAACAATTTTGCTCGTTTTGCACGAATTATGCTCGTTTTCGCACGATTCAGCCTCTAATTCGCACATATCCGCTGTATTTCGACTCTGTACTATCTAGTCATGTTAAGTTATCCTATCTGAGCACAATTCAACACCACAACGAACAATTTTGCTCGTTTTGCACGAATTATGCTCATTTTCGCACGATTCAGCCTCTAATTCGCACATATCCGGTGTAATTCGACTCTGTACTATCTAGTCATGTTAAGTTATCGTAACTGAGCACAATTCAACACCACAATGAACAATTTTGCTGGTTTTGAACGAATTATGCACATTTTCGCACGATTCAGCCTCTAATTCGCACATATCCGCTGTAATTCGACTCTGTACTATCTAGTTATGTTAAGTTATCCTATCTGAGCACAATTCAACACCACAATGAACAATTTTGCTCGTTTTGCACGAATTTTGCTCGTTGTGAACGAATTTTGCTCATTTTCAAACGATTCAGCCTCTAATTCGCACATATCCGCTGTAATTCGACTCTGTACTATCTAGTTATGTTAAGTTATCCTATCTGAGCACAATTCAACACCACAATGAACAATTTTGCTCGTTTTGCACGAAGTATGCTCGTTTTCGCACGATTCAGCCTCTAATTCGCACATATCCGCTGTATTTCGACTCTGTACTATCTAGTCATGTTAAGTTATCGTAACTGAGCACAATTCAACACCACAATGAACAATTTTGCTCGTTTTGAACGAATTATGCTCATTTTCGCACGATTCAGCCTCTAATTCGCACATATCCGCTGTAATTCGAGTCTGTACTATCTAGTCATGTTAAGTTATCGTAACTGAGCACAATTCAACACCACAATGAACAATTTTGCTGGTTTTGAACGAATTATGCTCATTTTCGCACGATTCAGCCTCTAATTCGCACATATCCGCTGTAATTCGACTCTGTACTATCTAGTTATGTTAAGTTATCGTAACTGAGCACAATTCAACACCACAATGAACAATTTTGCTCGTTTTGAACGAATTATGCTCATTTTCACACGATTCAGCCTCTAATTCGCACATATCCGCTGTAATTCGAATCTGTACTATCTAGTCATGTTAAGTTATCGTAACTGAGCACAATTCAACACCACAATGAACAATTTTGCTGGTTTTGAACGAATTATGCTCATTTTCGCACGATTCAGCCTCTAATTCGCACATATCCGCTGTAATTCGACTCTGTACTAACTAGTTATGTTAAGTTATCCTATCTGAGCACAATTCAACACAACAATGAACAATTTTGCTGGTTTTGAACGAATTATGCTCATTTTCGCACGATTCAGCCACTAATTCGCACATATCCGCTGTAATTCGACTCTGTACTATCTAGTTATGTTAAGTTATCCTATCTGAGCACAATTCAACACCACAACGAACAATTTTGCTCGTTTTGCACGAATTATGCTCATTTTCGCACGATTCAGCCTCTAATTCGCACATATCCGCTGTAATTCGACTCTGTACTATCCAGTCATGTTAAGTTATCGTAACTGAGCACAATTCAACACCACAACGAACAATTTTGCTCGTTTTGCACGAATTATGCTCATTTTCGCACGATTCAGCCTCTAATTCGCACATATCCGCTGTAATTCGACTCTGTACTATCTAGTCATGTTAAGTTATCGTACCTGAGCACAATTCAACACCACAATGAAAAATTTTGCTGGTTTTGAACGAATTATGCACATTTTCGCACGATTCAGCCTCTAATTCGCACATATCCGCTGTAATTCGACTCTGTACTATCTAGTTATGTTAAGTTATCCTATCTGAGCACAATTCAACGCCACAATGAACAATTTTGAACGTTTTGCACGAATTTTGCTCGTTTTGAACGAATTTTGCTCATTTTCAAACGATTCAGCCTCTAATTCGCACATATCCGCTGTAATTCGACTCTGTACTATCTACTTATGTTAAGTTATCCTATCTGAGCACAATTCAACACCACAATGAACAATTTTGCTCGTTTTGCACGAATTATGCTCGTTTTCGCACGATTCAGCCTCTAATTCGCACATATCCGCTGTATTTCGACTCTGTACTATCTAGTCATGTTAAGTTATCGTAACTGAGCACAATTCAACACCACAATGAACAATTTTGCTGGTTTTGAACGAATTATGCTCATTTTCGCACGATTCAGCCTCTAATTCGCACATATCCGCTGTAATTCGACTCTGTACTATCCAGTTATGTTAAGTTATCCTATCTGAGCACAATTCAACATCACAATGAACAATTTTGCTCGTTTTGCACGAATTTTGCTCGTTTTGAACGGATTTTACTCATTTTCAAACGATTCAGCCTCTAATTCGCACATATCCGCTGTAATTCGACTCTGTACTATCTAGTTATGTTAAGTTATCCTATCTGAGCACAATTCAACACCACAATGAACAATTTTGCTCGTTTTGCACGAATTATGCTCGTTTTCGCACGATTCAGCCTCTAATTCGCACATATCCGCTGTATTTCGACTCTGTACTATCTAGTCATGTTAAGTTATCGTAACTGAGCACAATTCAACACCACAATGAACAATTTTGCTGGTTTTGAACGAATTATGCTCATTTTCGCACGATTCAGCCTCTAATTCGCACATATCCGCTGTAATTCGACTCTGTACTATCTAGTTATGTTAAGTTATCCTATCTGAGCACAATTCAACACCACAACGAACAATTTTGCTCGTTTTGCACGAATTATGCTCATTTTCGCACGATTCAGCCTCTAATTCGCACATATCCGCTGTAATTCGACTCTGTACTATCTAGTCATGTTAAGTTATCGTAACTGAGCACAATTCAACACCACAATGAACAATTTTGCTGGTTTTGAACGAATTATGCTCATTTTCGCACGATTCAGCCTCTAATTCGCACATATCCGCTGTAATTCGACTCTGTACTATCTAGTGATGTTAAGTTATCCTATCTGAGCACAATTCAACACCACAACGAACAATTTTGCTCGTTTTGCACGAATTATGCTCATTTTCGCACGATTCAGCCTCTAATTCGCACATATCCGCTGTGATTCGACTCTGTACTATCTAGTTATGTTAAGTTATCCTATCTGAGCACAATTCAACACCACAACGAACAATTTTGCTCGTTTTGCACGAATTATGCTCATTTTCGCACGATTCAGCCTCTAATTCGCACATATCCGCTGTAATTCGACTCTGTACTATCTAGTCATGTTAAGTTATCGTAACTGAGCACAATTCAACACCACAATGAACAATTTTGCTGGTTTTGAACGAATTATGCACATTTTCGCACGATTCAGCCTCTAATTCGCACATATCCGCTGTAATTCGACTCTGTACTATCTAGTCATGTTAAGTTATCGTAACTGAGCACAATTCAACACCACAATGAACAATTTTGCTGGTTTTGAACGAATTATGCTCATTTTCGCGCGATTCAGCCTCTAATTCGCACATATCCGCTGTAATTCGACTCTGTACTATCTAGCTATGTTAAGTTATCCTATCTGAGCACAATTCAACACCACAATGAACAATTTTGCTCGTTTTGCACGAATTTTGCTCGTTTTGCACGAATTATACTCATTTTCGCACAATTCAGCCTCTAATTCGCACACATCCGCTGTAATTCGACTCTGTACTATCTAGTCATGTTAAGTTATCGTAACTGAGCACAATTCAACACCACAATGAACAATTTTGCTCGTTTTGAACGAATTATGCTCATTTTCGCACGATTCAGCCTCTAATTCGCACATATCCCCTGTAATTCGACTCTGTACTATCTAGTCATGTTAAGTTATCGTAACTGAGCACAATTCAACACCACAATGAACAATTTTGCTGGTTTTGAACGAATTATGCTCATTTTCGCACGATTCAGCCTCTAATTCGCACATATCCGCTGTAAATCGACTCTGTACTATCCAGTTATGTTAAGTTATCCTATCTGAGCACAATTCAACATCACAATGAACAATTTTGCTCGTTTTGCACGAATTTTGCTCGTTTTGAACGAATTTTACTCATTTTCAAACGATTCAGCCTCTAATTCGCACATATCCGCTGTAATTCGACTCTGTACTATCTAGTTATGTTAAGTTATCCTATCTGAGCACAATTCAACACCACAATGAACAATTTTGCTCGTTTTGCACGAATTATGCTCGTTTTCGCACGATTCAGCCTCTAATTCGCACATATCCGCTGTATTTCGACTCTGTACTATCTAGTCATGTTAAGTTATCGTAACTGAGCACAATTCAACACCACAATGAACAATTTTGCTGGTTTTGAACGAATTATGCACATTTTCGCACGATTCAGCCTCTAATTCGCACATATCCGCTGTAATTCGACTCTGTACTATCTAGTCATGTTAAGTTATCGTAACTGAGCACAATTCAACACCACAATGAACAATTTTGCTGGTTTTGAACGAATTATGCACATTTTCGCACGATTCAGCCTCTAATTCGCACATATCCGCTGTAATTCGACTCTGTACTATCTAGTCATGTTAAGTTATCGTAACTGAGCACAATTCAACACCACAATGAACAATTTTGCTCGTTTTGCACGAATTTTGCTCGTTGTGAACGAATTTTGCTCATTTTCAAACGATTCAGCATCTAATTCGCACATATCCGCTGTAATTCGACTCTGTACTATCTAGTTATGTTAAGTTATCCTATCTGAGCACAATTCAACACCACAATGAACAATTTTGCTCGTTTTGCACGAAGTATGCTCGTTTTCGCACGATTCAGCCTCTAATTCGCACATATCCGCTGTATTTCGACTCTGTACTATCTAGTCATGTTAAGTTATCGTAACTGAGCACAATTCAACACCACAATGAACAATTTTGCTCGTTTTGAACGAATTATGCTCATTTTCGCACGATTCAGCCTCTAATTCGCACATATCCGCTGTAATTCGAGTCTGTACTATCTAGTCATGTTAAGTTATCGTAACTGAGCACAATTCAACACCACAATGAACAATTTTGCTGGTTTTGAACGAATTATGCTCATTTTCGCACGATTCAGCCTCTAATTCGCACATATCCGCTGTAATTCGACTCTGTACTATCTAGTTATGTTAAGTTATCGTAACTGAGCACAATTCAACACCACAATGAACAATTTTGCTCGTTTTGAACGAATTATGCTCATTTTCACACGATTCAGCCTCTAATTCGCACATATCCGCTGTAATTCGACTCTGTACTATCTAGTCATGTTAAGTTATCGTAACTGAGCACAATTCAACACCACAATGAACAATTTTGCTGGTTTTGAACGAATTATGCTCATTTTCGCACGATTCAGCCTCTAATTCGCACATATCCGCTGTAATTCGACTCTGTACTATCTAGTTATGTTAAGTTATCCTATCTGAGCACAATTCAACACCACAATGAACAATTTTGCTGGTTTTGAACGAATTATGCTCATTTTCGCACGATTCAGCCACTAATTCGCACATATCCGCTGTAATTCGACTCTGTACTATCTAGTCATGTTAAGTTATCGTAACTGACCACAATTCAACACCACAATGAACAATTTTGCTGGTTTTGAACGAATTATACTCATTTTCGCACGATTCAGCCTCTAATTCGCACATATCCGCTGTAATTCGACTCTGTACTATCCAGTTATGTTAAGTTATCCTATCTGAGCACAATTCAACACCACAACGAACAATTTTGCTCGTTTTGCACGAATTATGCTCATTTTCGCACGATTCAGCCTCTAATTCGCACATATCCGCTGTAATTCGACTCTGTACTATCCAGTCATGTTAAGTTATCGTAACTGAGCACAATTCAACACCACAACGAACAATTTTGCTCGTTTTGCACGAATTATGCTCAGTTTCGCACGATTCAGCCTCTAATTCGCACATATCCGCTGTAATTCGGCTCTGTACTATCTAGTCATGTTAAGTTATCGTACCTGAGCACAATTCAACACCACAATGAACAATTTTGCTGGTTTTGAACGAGTTATGCACATTTTCGCACGATTCAGCCTCTAATTCGCACATATCCGCTGTAATTCGACTCTGTACTATCTAGTTATGTTAAGTTATCCTATCTGAGCACAATTCAACACCACAATGAACAATTTTGAACGTTTTGCACGAATTTTGCTCGTTTTGAACGAATTTTGCTCATTTTCAAACGATTCAGCCTCTAATTCGCACATATCCGCTGTAATTCGACTCTGTACTATCTACTTATGTTAAGTTATCCTATCTGAGCACAATTCAACACCACAATGAACAATTTTGCTCGTTTTGCACGAATTATGCTCGTTTTCGCACGATTCAGCCTCTAATTCGCACATATCCGCTGTATTTCGACTCTGTACTATCTAGTCATGTTAAGTTATCGTAACTGAGCACAATTCAACACCACAATGAACAATTTTGCTCGTTTTGAACGAATTATGCTCATTTTCGCACGATTCAGCCTCTAATTCGCACATATCCGCTGTAATTCGACTCTGTACTATCTAGTCATGTTAAGGTATCGTAACTGAGCACAATTCAACACCACAATGAACAATTTTGCTGGTTTTGAACGAATTATGCTCATTTTCGCACGATTCAACCTCTAATTCGCACATATCCGCTGTAATTCGACTCTGTACTATCTAGTTATGTTAAGTTATCCTATCTGAGCACAATTCAACACCACAATGAACAATTTTGCTGGTTTTGAACGAATTATGCTCATTTTCGCACGATTCAGCCTCTAATTCGCACATATCCGCTGTAATTCGACTCTGTACTATCTAGTTATGTTAAGTTATCCTATCTGAGCACAATTCAACACCACAACGAACAATTTTGCTCGTTTTGCACGAATTATGCTCATTTTCGCACGATTCAGCCTCTAATTCGCACATATCCGCTGTAATTCGACTCTGTACTATCTAGTCATGTTAAGTTATCGTAACTGAGCACAATTCAACACCACAATGAACAATTTTGCTGGTTTTGAACGAATTATGCTCATTTTCGCACGATTCAGCCTCTAATTCGCACATATCCGCTGTAATTCGACTCTGTACTATCTAGTGATGTTAAGTTATCCTATCTGAGCACAATTCAACACCACAACGAACAATTTTGCTCGTTTTGCACGAATTATGCTCATTTTCGCACGATTCAGCCTCTAATTCGCACATATCCGCTGTAATTCGACTCTGTACTATCTAGTTATGTTAAGTTATCCTATCTGAGCACAATTCAACACCACAACGAACAATTTTGCTCGTTTTGCACGAATTATGCTCATTTTCGCACGATTCAGCCTCTAATTCGCACATATCCGCTGTAATTCGACTCTGTACTATCTAGTCATGTTAAGTTATCGTAACTGAGCACAATTCAACACCACAATGAACAATTTTGCTGGTTTTGAACGAATTATGCTCATTTTCGCACGATTCAGCCTCTAATTCGCACATATCCGCTGTAATTCGACTCTGTACTATCTAGTGATGTTAAGTTATCCTATCTGAGCACAATTCAACACCACAACGAACAATTTTGCTCGTTTTGCACGAATTATGCTCATTTTCGCACGATTCAGCCTCTAATTCGCACATATCCGCTGTAATTCGACTCTGTACTATCTAGTCATGTTAAGTTATCGTAACTGAGCACAATTCAACACCACAATGAACAATTTTGCTGGTTTTGAACGAATTATGCTCATTTTCGCACGATTCAGCCTCTAATTCGCACATATCCGCTGTAATTCGACTCTGTACTATCTAGTTATGTTAAGTTATCCTATCTGAGCACAATTCAACACCACAACGAACAATTTTGCTCGTTTTGCACGAATTATGCTCATTTTCGCACGATTCAGCCTCTAATTCGCACATATCCGCTGTAATTCGACTCTGTACTATCTAGTCATGTTAAGTTATCGTAACTGAGCACAATTCAACACCACAATGAACAATTTTGCTGGTTTTGAACGAATTATGCTCATTTTCTCACGATTCAGCCTCTAATTCGCACATATCCGCTGTAATTCGACTCTGTACTATCTAGTCATGTTAAGTTATCGTAACTGAGCACAATTCAACACCACAATGAACAATTTTGCTGGTTTTGAACGAATTATGCTCATTTTCGCACGATTCAGCCTCTAATTCGCACATATCCGCTGTAATTCGACTCTGTACTATCTAGTTATGTTAAGTTATCCTATCTGAGCACAATTCAACACCACAACGAACAATTTTGCTCGTTTTGCACGAATTATGCTCATTTTCGCACGATTCAGCCTCTAATTCGCACATATCCGCTGTAATTCGACTCTGTACTATCTAGTCATGTTAAGTTATCGTAACTGAGCACAATTCAACACCACAATGAACAATTTTGCTGGTTTTGAACGAATTATGCTCATTTTCTCACGATTCAGCCTCTAATTCGCACATATCCGCTGTAATTCGACTCTGTACTATCTAGTCATGTTAAGTTATCGTAACTGAGCACAATTCAACACCACAATGAACAATTTTGCTGGTTTTGAACGAATTATGCTCATTTTAGCGCGATTCAGCCTCTAATTCGCACATATCCGCTGTAATTCGACTCTGTACTATCTAGCTATGTTAAGTTATCCTATCTGAGCACAATTCAACACCACAATGAACAATTTTGCTCGTTTTCCACGAATTTTGCTCGTTTTGCACGAATTATACTCATTTTCGCACAATTCAGCCTCTAATTCGCACACATCCGCTGTAATTCGACTCTGTACTATCTAGTCATGTTAAGTTATCGTAACTGAGCACAATTCAACACCACAATGAACAATTTTGCTCGTTTTGAACGAATTATGCTCATTTTCGCACGATTCAGCCTCTAATTCGCACATATCCGCTGTAATTCGACTCTGTACTATCTAGTCATGTTAAGTTATCGTACCTGAGCACAATTCAACACCACAATGAAAAATTTTGCTGGTTTTGAACGAATTATGCACATTTTCGCACGATTCAGCCTCTAATTCGCACATATCCGCTGTAATTCGACTCTGTACTATCTAGTTATGTTAAGTTATCCTATCTGAGCACAATTCAACACCACAATGAACAATTCTGAACGTTTTGCACGAATTTTGCTCGTTTTGAACGAATTTTGCTCATTTTCAAACGATTCAGCCTCTAATTCGCACATATCCGCTGTAATTCGACTCTGTACTATCTAGTTATGTTAAGTTATCCTATCTGAGCACAATTCAACACCACAATGAACAATTTTGCTCGTTTTGCACGAATTATGCTCGTTTTCGCACGATTCAGCCTCTAATTCGCACATATCCGCTGTATTTCGACTCTGTACTATCTAGTCATGTTAAGTTATCGTAACTGAGCACAATTCAACACCACAATGAACAATTTTGCTCGTTTTGAACGAATTATGCTCATTTTCGCACGATTCAGCCTCTAATTCGCACATATCCGCTGTAATTCGACTCTGTACTATCTAGTCATGTTAAGTTATCGTAACTGAGCACAATTCAACACCACAATGAACAATTTTGCTGGTTTTGAACGAATTATGCTCATTTTCGCACGATTCAGCCTCTAATTCGCACATATCCGCTGTAATTCGACTCTGTACTATCTAGTGATGTTAAGTTATCCTATCTGAGCACAATTCAACACCACAACGAACAATTTTGCTCGTTTTGCACGAATTATGCTCATTTTCGCACGATTCAGCCTCTAATTCGCACATATCCGCTGTAATTCGACTCTGTACTATCTAGTCATGTTAAGTTATCGTAACTGAGCACAATTCAACACCACAATGAACAATTTTGCTGGTTTTGAACGAATTATGCTCATTTTCGCACGATTCAGCCTCTAATTCGCACATATCCGCTGTCATTCGACTCTGTACTATCTAGTTATGTTAAGTTATCCTATCTGAGCACAATTCAACACCACAACGAACAATTTTGCTCGTTTTGCACGAATTATGCTCATTTTCGCACGATTCAGCCACTAATTCGCACATATCCGCTGTAATTCGACTCTGTACTATCTAGTCATGTTAAGTTATCGTAACTGAGCACAATTCAACACCACAATGAACAATTTTGCTGGTTTTGAACGAATTATGCTCATTTTCTCACGATTCAGCCTCTAATTCGCACATATCCGCTGTAATTCGACTCTGTACTATCTAGTCATGTTAAGTTATCGTAACTGAGCACAATTCAACACCACAATGAACAATTTTGCTGGTTTTGAACGAATTATGCTCATTTTCGCGCGATTCAGCCTCTAATTCGCACATATCCGCTGTAATTCGACTCTGTACTATCTAGCTATGTTAAGTTATCCTATCTGAGCACAATTCAACACCACAATGAACAATTTTGCTCGTTTTGCACGAATTTTGCTCGTTTTGCACGAATTATACTCATTTTCGCACAATTCAGCCTCTAATTCGCACACATCCGCTGTAATTCGACTCTGTACTATCTAGTCATGTTAAGTTATCGTAACTGAGCACAATTCAACACCACAATGAACAATTTTGCTCGTTTTGAACGAATTATGCTCATTTTCGCACGATTCAGCCTCTAATTCGCACATATCCGCTGTAATTCGACTCTGTACTATCTAGTCATGTTAAGTTATCGTAACTGAGCACAATTCAACACCACAATGAACAATTTTGCTGGTTTTGAACGAATTATGCTCATTTTCGCACGATTCAGCCTCTAATTCGCACATATCCGCTGTAATTCGACTCTGTACTATCCAGTTATGTTAAGTTATCCTATCTGAGCACAATTCAACATCACAATGAACAATTTTGCTCGTTTTGCACGAATTTTGCTCGTTTTGAACGGATTTTACTCATTTTCAAACGATTCAGCCTCTAATTCGCACATATCCGCTGTAATTCGACTCTGTACTATCTAGTTATGTTAAGTTATCCTATCTGAGCACAATTCAACACCACAACGAACAATTTTGCTCGTTTTGCACGAATTATGCTCATTTTCGCACGATTCAGCCTCTAATTCGCACATATCCGCTGTAATTGGACTCTGTACTATCTAGTCATGTTAAGTTATCGTAACTGAGCACAATTCAACACCACAATGAACAATTTTGCTGGTTTTGAACGAATTATGCACATTTTCGCACGATTCAGCCTCTAATTCGCACATATCCGCTGTAATTCGACTCTGTACTATCTAGTTAGGTTAAGTTATCCTATCTGAGCACAATTCAACACCACAATGAACAATTTTGCTCGTTTTGCACGAATTTTGCTCGTTTTGAACGAATTTTGCTCATTTTCAAACGATTCAGCCTCTAATTCGCACATATCCGCTGTAATTCGACTCTGTACTATCTAGTCATGTTAAGTTATCGTAACTGAGCACAATTCAACACCACAATGAACAATTTTGCTCGTTTTGAACGAATTATGCTCATTTTCGCACGATTCAGCCTCTAATTCGCACATACCCGCTGTAATTCGAGTCTGTACTATCTAGTCATGTTAAGTTATCGTAACTGAGCACAATTCAACACCACAATGAACAATTTTGCTGGTTTTGAACGAATTATGCTCATTTTCGCACGATTCAGCCTCTAATTCGCACATATCCGCTGTAATTCGACTCTGTACTATCTAGTTATGTTAAGTTATCCTATCTGAGCACAATTCAACACCACAATGAACAATTTTGCTGGTTTTGAACGAATTATGCTCATTTTCGCACGATTCAGCCTCTAATTCGCACATATCCGCTGTAATTCGACTCTGTACTATCTAGTTATGTTAAGTTATCCTATCTGAGCACAATTCAACACCACAACGAACAATTTTGCTCGTTTTGCACGAATTATGCTCATTTTCGCACGATTCAGCCTCTAATTCGCACATATCCGCTGTAATTCGACTCTGTACTATCTAGTCATGTTAAGTTATCGTAACTGTGCACAATTCAACACCACAATGAACAATTTTGCTGGTTTTGAACGAATTATGCTCATTTTCGCGCGATTCAGCCTCTAATTCGCACATATCCGCTGTAATTCGACTCTGTACTATCTAGTTATGTTAAGTTATCCTATCTGAGCACAATTCAACACCACAATGAACAATTTTGCTCGTTTTGCACGAATTTTGCTCGTTTTGCACGAATTATGCCCATTTTCGCACAATTCAGCCTCTAATTCGCACACATCCGCTGTAATTCGACTCTGTACTATCTAGTCATGTTAAGTTATCGTAACTGAGCACAATTCAACACCACAATGAACAATTTTGCTCGTTTTGCACGAATTTTGCTCGTTTTGCACGAATTATGCCCATTTTCGCACAATTCAGCCTCTAATTCGCACACATCCGCTGTAATTCGACTCTGTACTATCTAGTCATGTTAAGTTATCGTAACTGAGCACAATTCAACACCACAATGAACAATTTTGCTCGTTTTGAACGAATTATGCTCATTTTCGCACGATTCAGCCTCTAATTCGCACATATCCGCTGTAATTCGACTCTGTACTATCTAGTCATGTTAAGTTATCGTAACTGAGCACAATTCAACACCACAATGAACAATTTTGCTGGTTTTGAACGAATTATGCTCATTTTCGCACGATTCAGCCTCTAATTCGCACATATCCGCTGTAATTCGACTCTGTACTATCCAGTTATGTTAAGTTATCCTATCTGAGCACAATTCAACATCACAATGAACAATTTTGCTCGTTTTGCACGAATTTTGCTCGTTTTGAACGGATTTTACTCATTTTCAAACGATTCAGCCTCTAATTCGCACATATCCGCTGTAATTCGACTCTGTACTATCTAGTTATGTTAAGTTATCCTTTCTGAGCACAATTCAACACCACAATGAACAATTTTGCTCGTTTTGCACGAATTATGCTCGTTTTCGCACGATTCAGCCTCTAATTCGCACATATCCGCTGTATTTCGACTCTGTACTATCTAGTCATGTTAAGTTATCGTAACTGAGCACAATTCAACACCACAATGAACAATTTTGCTGGTTTTGAACGAATTATGCTCATTTTCGCACGATTCAGCCTCTAATTCGCACATATCCGCTGTAATTCGACTCTGTACTATCTAGTTATGTTAAGTTATCCTATCTGAGCACAATTCAACACCACAACGAACAATTTTGCTCGTTTTGCACGAATTATGCTCATTTTCGCACGATTCAGCCTCTAATTCGCACATATCCGCTGTAATTCGACTCTGTACTATCTAGTCATGTTAAGTTATCGTAACTGAGCACAATTCAACACCACAATGAACAATTTTGCTGGTTTTGAACGAATTATGCTCATTTTCGCACGATTCAGCCTCTAATTCGCACATATCCGCTGTAATTCGACTCTGTACTATCTAGTTATGTTAAGTTATCCTATCTGAGCACAATTCAACACCACAATGAACAATTTTGCTGGTTTTGAACGAATTATGCTCATTTTCGCACGATTCAGCCTCTAATTCGCACATATCCGCTGTAATTCGACTCTGTACTATCTAGTTATGTTAAGTTATCCTATCTGAGCACAATTCAACACCACAATGAACAATTTTGCTCGTTTTGCACGAATTATGCTCGTTTTCGCACGATTCAGCCTCTAATTCGCACATATCCGCTGTAATTCGACTCTGTACTATCTAGTTATGTTAAGTTATCCTATCTGAGCACAATTCAACACCACAATGAACAATTTTGCTGGTTTTGAACGAATTATGCTCATTTTCGCACGATTCAGCCTCTAATTCGCACATATCCGCTGTAATTCGACTCTGTACTATCTAGTTATGTTAAGTTATCCTATCTGAGCACAATTCAACACCACAACGAACAATTTTGCTCGTTTTGCACGAATTATGCTCATTTTCGCACGATTCAGCTTCTAATTCGCACATATCCGCTGTAATTCGACTCTGTACTATCTAGTCATGTTAAGTTATCGTAACTGAGCACAATTCAACACCACAATGAACAATTTTGCTGGTTTTGAACGAATTATGCTCATTTTCGCACGATTCAGCCTCTAATTCGCACATATCCGCTGTAATTCGACTCTGTACTATCTAGTTATGTTAAGTTATCCTATCTGAGCACAATTCAACACCACAATGAACAATTTTGCTGGTTTTGAACGAATTATGCTCATTTTCGCACGATTCAGCCTCTAATTCGCACATATCCGCTGTAATTCGACTCTGTACTATCTAGTTATGTTAAGTTATCCTATCTGAGCACAATTCAACACCACAATGAACAATTTTGCTGGTTTTGAACGAATTATGCTCATTTTCGCACGATTCAGCCTCTAATTCGCACATATCCGCTGTAATTCGACTCTGTACTATCTAGTTATGTTAAGTTATCCTATCTGAGCACAATTCAACACCACAATGAACAATTTTGCTCGTTTTGCACGAATTATGCTCGTTTTCGCACGATTCAGCCTCTAATTCGCACATATCCGCTGTAATTCGACTCTGTACTATCTAGTTATGTTAAGTTATCCTATCTGAGCACAATTCAACACCACAATGAACAATTTTGCTGGTTTTGAACGAATTATGCTCATTTTCGCACGATTCAGCCTCTAATTCGCACATATCCGCTGTAATTCGACTCTGTACTATCTAGTTATGTTAAGTTATCCTATCTGAGCACAATTCAACACCACAACGAACAATTTTGCTCGTTTTGCACGAATTATGCTCATTTTCGCACGATTCAGCCTCTAATTCGCACATATCAGCTGTAATTCGACTCTGTACTATCTAGTCATGTTAAGTTATCGTAACTGAGCACAATTCAACACCACAATGAACAATTTTGCTGGTTTTGAACGAATTATGCTCATTTTCTCACGATTCAGCCTCTAATTCGCACATATCCGTTGTAATTCGACTCTGTACTATCTAGTCATGTTAAGTTATCGTAACTGTGCACAATTCAACACCACAATGAACAATTTTGCTGGTTTTGAACGAATTATGCTCATTTTCGCGCGATTCAGCCTCTAATTCGCACATATCCGCTGTAATTCAACTCTGTACTATCTAGTTATGTTAAGTTATCCTATCTGAGCACAATTCAACACCACAATGAACAATTTTGCTCGTTTTGCACGAATTTTGCTCGTTTTGCACGAATTATGCCCATTTTCGCACAATTCAGCCTCTAATTCGCACACATCCGCTGTAATTCGACTCTGTACTATCTAGTCATGTTAAGTTATCGTAACTGAGCACAATTCAACACCACAATGAACAATTTTGCTCGTTTTGAACGAATTATGCTCATTTTCGCACGATTCAGCCTCTAATTCGCACATATCCGCTGTAATTCGACTCTGTACTATCTAGTCATGTTAAGTCATCGTAACTGAGCACAATTCAACACCACAATGAACAATTTTGCTGGTTTTGAACGAATTATGCTCATTTTCGCACGATTCAGCCTCTAATTCGCACATATCCGCTGTAATTCGACTCTGTACTATCTAGTCATGTTAAGTTATCCTATCTGAGCACAATTCAACACCACAACGAACAATTTTGCTCGTTTTGCACGAATTATGCTCATTTTCGCACGATTCAGCCTCTAATTCGCACATATCCGCTGTAATTCGACTCTGTACTATCTAGTCATGTTAAGTTATCCTATCTGAGCACAATTCAACACCACAACGAACAATTTTGCTCGTTTTGCACGAATTATGCTCATTTTCGCACGATTCAGCCTCTAATTCGCACATATCCGCTGTAATTCGACTCTGTACTATCTAGTCATGTTAAGTTATCGTAACTGAGCACAATTCAACACCACAACGAACAATTTTGCTGGTTTTGAACGAATTATGCTCATTTTCGCACGATTCAGCCTCTAATTCGCACATATCCGCTGTAATTCGACTCTGTACTATCTAGTCATGTTAAGTTATCCTATCTGAGCACAATTCAACACCACAATGAACAATTTTGCTGGTTTTGAACGAATTATGCTCATTTTCGCACGATTCAGCCTCTAATTCGCACATATCCGCTGTAATTCGACTCTGTACTATCTAGTTATGTTAAGTTATCCTATCTGAGCACAATTCAACACCACAACGAACAATTTTGCTCGTTTTGCACGAATTATGCTCATTTTCGCACGATTCAGCCTCTAATTCGCACATATCCGCTGTAATTCGACTCTGTACTATCTAGTCATGTTAAGTTAGCGTAACTGAGCACAATTCAACACCACAATGAACAATTTTGCTGGTTTTGAACGAATTATGCTCATTTTCTCACGATTCAGCCTCTAATTCGCACATATCCGCTGTAATTCGACTCTGTACTATCTAGTCATGTTAAGTTATCGTAACTGAGCACAATTCAACACCACAATGAACAATTTTGCTCGTTTTGAACGAATTATGCTCATTTTCGCACGATTCAGCCTCTAATTCGCACATATCCGCTGTAATTCGACTCTGTACTATCTAGTCATGTTAAGTTATCGTAACTGAGCACAATTCAACACCACAATGAACAATTTTGCTGGTTTTGAACGAATTATGCTCATTTTCGCACGATTCAGCCTCTAATTCGCACATATCCGCTGTAATTCGACTCTGTACTATCCAGTTATGTTAAGTTATCCTATCTGAGCACAATTCAACATCACATTGAACAATTTTGCTCGTTTTGCACGAATTTTGCTCGTTTTGAACGAATTTTACTCATTTTCAAACGATTCAGCCTCTAATTCGCATATATCCGCTGTAATTCGACTCTGTACTATCTAGTTATGTTAAGTTATCCTATCTGAGCACAATTCAACACCACAATGAACAATTTTGCTCGTTTTGCACGAATTATGCTCGTTTTCGCACGATTCAGCCTCTAATTCGCACATATCCGCTGTATTTCGACTCTGTACTATCTAGTCATGTTAAGTTATCCTATCTGAGCACAATTCAACACCACAACGAACAATTTTGCTCGTTTTGCACGAATTATGCTCATTTTCGCACGATTCAGCCTCTAATTCGCACATATCCGGTGTAATTCGACTCTGTACTATCTAGTCATGTTAAGTTATCGTAACTGAGCACAATTCAACACCACAATGAACAATTTTGCTGGTTTTGAACGAATTATGCACATTTTCGCACGATTCAGCCTCTAATTCGCACATATCCGCTGTAATTCGACTCTGTACTATCTAGTTATGTTAAGTTATCCTATCTGAGCACAATTCAACACCACAATGAACAATTTTGCTCGTTTTGCACGAATTTTGCTCGTTGTGAACGAATTTTGCTCATTTTCAAACGATTCAGCCTCTAATTCGCACATATCCGCTGTAATTCGACTCTGTACTATCTAGTTATGTTAAGTTATCCTATCTGAGCACAATTCAACACCACAATGAACAATTTTGCTCGTTTTGCACGAAGTATGCTCGTTTTCGCACGATTCAGCCTCTAATTCGCACATATCCGCTGTATTTCGACTCTGTACTATCTAGTCATGTTAAGTTATCGTAACTGAGCACAATTCAACACCACAATGAACAATTTTGCTCGTTTTGAACGAATTATGCTCATTTTCGCACGATTCAGCCTCTAATTCGCACATATCCGCTGTAATTCGAGTCTGTACTATCTAGTCATGTTAAGTTATCGTAACTGAGCACAATTCAACACCACAATGAACAATTTTGCTGGTTTTGAACGAATTATGCTCATTTTCGCACGATTCAGCCTCTAATTCGCACATATCCGCTGTAATTCGACTCTGTACTATCTAGTTATGTTAAGTTATCGTAACTGAGCACAATTCAACACCACAATGAACAATTTTGCTCGTTTTGAACGAATTATGCTCATTTTCACACGATTCAGCCTCTAATTCGCACATATCCGCTGTAATTCGAATCTGTACTATCTAGTCATGTTAAGTTATCGTAACTGAGCACAATTCAACACCACAATGAACAATTTTGCTGGTTTTGAACGAATTATGCTCATTTTCGCACGATTCAGCCTCTAATTCGCACATATCCGCTGTAATTCGACTCTGTACTAACTAGTTATGTTAAGTTATCCTATCTGAGCACAATTCAACACAACAATGAACAATTTTGCTGGTTTTGAACGAATTATGCTCATTTTCGCACGATTCAGCCACTAATTCGCACATATCCGCTGTAATTCGACTCTGTACTATCTAGTTATGTTAAGTTATCCTATCTGAGCACAATTCAACACCACAACGAACAATTTTGCTCGTTTTGCACGAATTATGCTCATTTTCGCACGATTCAGCCTCTAATTCGCACATATCCGCTGTAATTCGACTCTGTACTATCCAGTCATGTTAAGTTATCGTAACTGAGCACAATTCAACACCACAAGGAACAATTTTGCTCGTTTTGCACGAATTATGCTCATTTTCGCACGATTCAGCCTCTAATTCGCACATATCCGCTGTAATTCGACTCTGTACTATCTAGTCATGTTAAGTTATCGTACCTGAGCACAATTCAACACCACAATGAAAAATTTTGCTGGTTTTGAACGAATTATGCACATTTTCGCACGATTCAGCCTCTAATTCGCACATATCCGCTGTAATTCGACTCTGTACTATCTAGTTATGTTAAGTTATCCTATCTGAGCACAATTCAACGCCACAATGAACAATTTTGAACGTTTTGCACGAATTTTGCTCGTTTTGAACGAATTTTGCTCATTTTCAAACGATTCAGCCTCTAATTCGCACATATCCGCTGTAATTCGACTCTGTACTATCTACTTATGTTAAGTTATCCTATCTGAGCACAATTCAACACCACAATGAACAATTTTGCTCGTTTTGCACGAATTATGCTCGTTTTCGCACGATTCAGCCTCTAATTCGCACATATCCGCTGTATTTCGACTCTGTACTATCTAGTCATGTTAAGTTATCGTAACTGAGCACAATTCAACACCACAATGAACAATTTTGCTCGTTTTGAACGAATTATGCTCATTTTCGCACGATTCAGCCTCTAATTCGCACATATCCGCTGTAATTCGACTCTGTACTATCTAGTCATGTTAAGTTATCGTAACTGAGCACAATTCAACACCACAATGAACAATTTTGCTGGTTTTGAACGAATTATGCTCATTTTCGCACGATTCAACCTCTAATTCGCACATATCCGCTGTAATTCGACTCTGTACTATCTAGTTATGTTAAGTTATCCTATCTGAGCGCAATTCAACACCACAATGAACAATTTTGCTGGTTTTGAACGAATTATGCTCATTTTCGCACGATTCAGCCTCTAATTCGCACATATCCGCTGTAATTCGACTCTGTACTATCTAGCTATGTTAAGTTATCCTATCTGAGCACAATTCAACACCACAATGAACAATTTTGCTCGTTTTGCACGAATTTTGCTCGTTTTGCACGAATTATACTCATTTTCGCACAATTCAGCCTCTAATTCGCACACATCCGCTGTAATTCGACTCTGTACTATCTAGTCATGTTAAGTTATCGTAACTGAGCACAATTCAACACCACAATGAACAATTTTGCTCGTTTTGAACGAATTATGCTCATTTTCGCACGATTCAGCCTCTAATTCGCACATATCCGCTGTAATTCGACTCTGTACTATCTAGTCATGTTAAGTTATCGTAACTGAGCACAATTCAACACCACAATGAACAATTTTGCTGGTTTTGAACGAATTATGCTCATTTTCGCACGATTCAGCCTCTAATTCGCACATATCCGCTGTAATTCGACTCTGTACTATCCAGTTATGTTAAGTTATCCTATCTGAGCACAATTCAACATCACAATGAACAATTTTGCTCGTTTTGCACGAATTTTGCTCGTTTTGAACGGATTTTACTCATTTTCAAACGATTCAGCCTCTAATTCGCACATATCCGCTGTAATTCGACTCTGTACTATCTAGTTATGTTAAGTTATCCTATCTGAGCACAATTCAACACCACAATGAACAATTTTGCTCGTTTTGCACGAATTATGCTCGTTTTCGCACGATTCAGCCTCTAATTCGCACATATCCGCTGTATTTCGACTCTGTACTATCTAGTCATGTTAAGTTATCGTAACTGAGCACAATTCAACACCACAATGAACAATTTTGCTGGTTTTGAACGAATTATGCTCATTTTCGCACGATTCAGCCTCTAATTCGCACATATCCGCTGTAATTCGACTCTGTACTATCTAGTTATGTTAAGTTATCCTATCTGAGCACAATTCAACACCACAACGAACAATTTTGCTCGTTTTGCACGAATTATGCTCATTTTCGCACGATTCAGCCTCTAATTCGCACATATCCGCTGTAATTCGACTCTGTACTATCTAGTCATGTTAAGTTATCGTAACTGAGCACAATTCAACACCACAATGAACAATTTTGCTGGTTTTGAACGAATTATGCTCATTTTCGCACGATTCAGCCTCTAATTCGCACATATCCGCTGTAATTCGACTCTGTACTATCTAGTGATGTTAAGTTATCCTATCTGAGCACAATTCAACACCACAACGAACAATTTTGCTCGTTTTGCACGAATTATGCTCATTTTCGCACGATTCAGCCTCTAATTCGCACATATCCGCTGTAATTCGACTCTGTACTATCTAGTCATGTTAAGTTATCGTAACTGAGCACAATTCAACACCACAATGAACAATTTTGCTGGTTTTGAACGAATTATGCTCATTTTCGCACGATTCAGCCTCTAATTCGCACATATCCGCTGTAATTCGACTCTGTACTATCTAGTTATGTTAAGTTATCCTATCTGAGCACAATTCAACACCACAACGAACAATTTTGCTCGTTTTGCACGAATTATGCTCATTTTCGCACGATTCAGCCTCTAATTCGCACATATCCGCTGTAATTCGACTCTGTACTATCTAGTCATGTTAAGTTATCGTAACTGAGCACAATTCAACACCACAATGAACAATTTTGCTGGTTTTGAACGAATTATGCTCATTTTCTCACGATTCAGCCTCTAATTCGCACATATCCGCTGTAATTCGACTCTGTACTATCTAGTCATGTTAAGTTATCGTAACTGAGCACAATTCAACACCACAATGAACAATTTTGCTGGTTTTGAACGAATTATGCTCATTTTAGCGCGATTCAGCCTCTAATTCGCACATATCCGCTGTAATTCGACTCTGTACTATCTAGCTATGTTAAGTTATCCTATCTGAGCACAATTCAACACCACAATGAACAATTTTGCTCGTTTTGCACGAATTTTGCTCGTTTTGCACGAATTATACTCATTTTCGCACAATTCAGCCTCTAATTCGCACACATCCGCTGTAATTCGACTCTGTACTATCTAGTCATGTTAAGTTATCGTAACTGAGCACAATTCAACACCACAATGAACAATTTTGCTCGTTTTGAACGAATTATGCTCATTTTCGCACGATTCAGCCTCTAATTCGCACATATCCGCTGTAATTCGACTCTGTACTATCTAGTCATGTTAAGTTATCGTACCTGAGCACAATTCAACACCACAATGAAAAATTTTGCTGGTTTTGAACGAATTATGCACATTTTCGCACGATTCAGCCTCTAATTCGCACATATCCGCTGTAATTCGACTCTGTACTATCTAGTTATGTTAAGTTATCCTATCTGAGCACAATTCAACACCACAATGAACAATTCTGAACGTTTTGCACGAATTTTGCTCGTTTTGAACGAATTTTGCTCATTTTCAAACGATTCAGCCTCTAATTCGCACATATCCGCTGTAATTCGACTCTGTACTATCTAGTTATGTTAAGTTATCCTATCTGAGCACAATTCAACACCACAATGAACAATTTTGCTCGTTTTGCACGAATTATGCTCGTTTTCGCACGATTCAGCCTCTAATTCGCACATATCCGCTGTATTTCGACTCTGTACTATCTAGTCATGTTAAGTTATCGTAACTGAGCACAATTCAACACCACAATGAACAATTTTGCTCGTTTTGAACGAATTATGCTCATTTTCGCACGATTCAGCCTCTAATTCGCACATATCCGCTGTAATTCGACTCTGTACTATCTAGTCATGTTAAGTTATCGTAACTGAGCACAATTCAACACCACAATGAACAATTTTGCTGGTTTTGAACGAATTATGCTCATTTTCGCACGATTCAGCCTCTAATTCGCACATATCTGCTGTAATTCGACTCTGTACTATCTAGTGATGTTAAGTTATCCTATCTGAGCACAATTCAACACCACAACGAACAATTTTGCTCGTTTTGCACGAATTATGCTCATTTTCGCACGATTCAGCCTCTAATTCGCACATATCCGCTGTAATTCGACTCTGTACTATCTAGTCATGTTAAGTTATCGTAACTGAGCACAATTCAACACCACAATGAACAATTTTGCTGGTTTTGAACGAATTATGCTCATTTTCGCACGATTCAGCCTCTAATTCGCACATATCCGCTGTCATTCGACTCTGTACTATCTAGTTATGTTAAGTTATCCTATCTGAGCACAATTCAACACCACAACGAACAATTTTGCTCGTTTTGCACGAATTATGCTCATTTTCGCACGATTCAGCCACTAATTCGCACATATCCGCTGTAATTCGACTCTGTACTATCTAGTCATGTTAAGTTATCGTAACTGAGCACAATTCAACACCACAATGAACAATTTTGCTGGTTTTGAACGAATTATGCTCATTTTCTCACGATTCAGCCTCTAATTCGCACATATCCGCTGTAATTCGACTCTGTACTATCTAGTCATGTTAAGTTATCGTAACTGAGCACAATTCAACACCACAATGAACAATTTTGCTGGTTTTGAACGAATTATGCTCATTTTCGCGCGATTCAGCCTCTAATTCGCACATATCCGCTGTAATTCGACTCTGTACTATCTAGCTATGTTAAGTTATCCTATCTGAGCACAATTCAACACCACAATGAACAATTTTGCTCGTTTTGCACGAATTTTGCTCGTTTTGCACGAATTATACTCATTTTCGCACAATTCAGCCTCTAATTCGCACACATCCGCTGTAATTCGACTCTGTACTATCTAGTCATGTTAAGTTATCGTAACTGAGCACAATTCAACACCACAATGAACAATTTTGCTCGTTTTGAACGAATTATGCTCATTTTCGCACGATTCAGCCTCTAATTCGCACATATCCGCTGTAATTCGACTCTGTACTATCTAGTCATGTTAAGTTATCGTAACTGAGCACAATTCAACACCACAATGAACAATTTTGCTGGTTTTGAACGAATTATGCTCATTTTCGCACGATTCAGCCTCTAATTCGCACATATCCGCTGTAATTCGACTCTGTACTATCCAGTTATGTTAAGTTATCCTATCTGAGCACAATTCAACATCACAATGAACAATTTTGCTCGTTTTGCACGAATTTTGCTCGTTTTGAACGGATTTTACTCATTTTCAAACGATTCAGCCTCTAATTCGCACATATCCGCTGTAATTCGACTCTGTACTATCTAGTTATGTTAAGTTATCCTATCTGAGCACAATTCAACACCACAACGAACAATTTTGCTCGTTTTGCACGAATTATGCTCATTTTCGCACGATTCAGCCTCTAATTCGCACATATCCGCTGTAATTGGACTCTGTACTATCTAGTCATGTTAAGTTATCGTAACTGAGCACAATTCAACACCACAATGAACAATTTTGCTGGTTTTGAACGAATTATGCACATTTTCGCACGATTCAGCCTCTAATTCGCACATATCCGCTGTAATTCGACTCTGTACTATCTAGTTAGGTTAAGTTATCCTATCTGAGCACAATTCAACACCACAATGAACAATTTTGCTCGTTTTGCACGAATTTTGCTCGTTTTGAACGAATTTTGCTCATTTTCAAACGATTCAGCCTCTAATTCGCACATATCCGCTGTAATTCGACTCTGTACTATCTAGTCATGTTAAGTTATCGTAACTGAGCACAATTCAACACCACAATGAACAATTTTGCTCGTTTTGAACGAATTATGCTCATTTTCGCACGATTCAGCCTCTAATTCGCACATACCCGCTGTAATTCGAGTCTGTACTATCTAGTCATGTTAAGTTATCGTAACTGAGCACAATTCAACACCACAATGAACAATTTTGCTGGTTTTGAACGAATTATGCTCATTTTCGCACGATTCAGCCTCTAATTCGCACATATCCGCTGTAATTCGACTCTGTACTATCTAGTTATGTTAAGTTATCCTATCTGAGCACAATTCAACACCACAATGAACAATTTTGCTGGTTTTGAACGAATTATGCTCATTTTCGCACGATTCAGCCTCTAATTCGCACATATCCGCTGTAATTCGACTCTGTACTATCTAGTTATGTTAAGTTATCCTATCTGAGCACAATTCAACACCACAACGAACAATTTTGCTCGTTTTGCACGAATTATGCTCATTTTCGCACGATTCAGCCTCTAATTCGCACATATCCGCTGTAATTCGACTCTGTACTATCTAGTCATGTTAAGTTATCGTAACTGTGCACAATTCAACACCACAATGAACAATTTTGCTGGTTTTGAACGAATTATGCTCATTTTCGCGCGATTCAGCCTCTAATTCGCACATATCCGCTGTAATTCGACTCTGTACTATCTAGTTATGTTAAGTTATCCTATCTGAGCACAATTCAACACCACAATGAACAATTTTGCTCGTTTTGCACGAATTTTGCTCGTTTTGCACGAATTATGCCCATTTTCGCACAATTCAGCCTCTAATTCGCACACATCCGCTGTAATTCGACTCTGTACTATCTAGTCATGTTAAGTTATCGTAACTGAGCACAATTCAACACCACAATGAACAATTTTGCTCGTTTTGCACGAATTTTGCTCGTTTTGCACGAATTATGCCCATTTTCGCACAATTCAGCCTCTAATTCGCACACATCCGCTGTAATTCGACTCTGTACTATCTAGTCATGTTAAGTTATCGTAACTGAGCACAATTCAACACCACAATGAACAATTTTGCTCGTTTTGAACGAATTATGCTCATTTTCGCACGATTCAGCCTCTAATTCGCACATATCCGCTGTAATTCGACTCTGTACTATCTAGTCATGTTAAGTTATCGTAACTGAGCACAATTCAACACCACAATGAACAATTTTGCTGGTTTTGAACGAATTATGCTCATTTTCGCACGATTCAGCCTCTAATTCGCACATATCCGCTGTAATTCGACTCTGTACTATCCAGTTATGTTAAGTTATCCTACCTGAGCACAATTCAACATCACAATGAACAATTTTGCTCGTTTTGCACGAATTTTGCTCGTTTTGAACGGATTTTACTCATTTTCAAACGATTCAGCCTCTAATTCGCACATATCCGCTGTAATTCGACTCTGTACTATCTAGTTATGTTAAGTTATCCTATCTGAGCACAATTCAACACCACAATGAACAATTTTGCTCGTTTTGCACGAATTATGCTCGTTTTCGCACGATTCAGCCTCTAATTCGCACATATCCGCTGTATTTCGACTCTGTACTATCTAGTCATGTTAAGTTATCGTAACTGAGCACAATTCAACACCACAATGAACAATTTTGCTGGTTTTGAACGAATTATGCTCATTTTCGCACGATTCAGCCTCTAATTCGCACATATCCGCTGTAATTCGACTCTGTACTATCTAGTTATGTTAAGTTATCCTATCTGAGCACAATTCAACACCACAACGAACAATTTTGCTCGTTTTGCACGAATTATGCTCATTTTCGCACGATTCAGCCTCTAATTCGCACATATCCGCTGTAATTCGACTCTGTACTATCTAGTCATGTTAAGTTATCGTAACTGAGCACAATTCAACACCACAATGAACAATTTTGCTGGTTTTGAACGAATTATGCTCATTTTCGCACGATTCAGCCTCTAATTCGCACATATCCGCTGTAATTCGACTCTGTACTATCTAGTCATGTTAAGTTATCGTAACTGAGCACAATTCAACACCACAATGAACAATTTTGCTCGTTTTGAACGAATTATGCTCATTTTCGCACGATTCAGCCTCTAATTCGCACATATCCGCTGTAATTCGACTCTGTACTATCTAGTCATGTTAAGTTATCGTAACTGAGCACAATTCAACACCACAATGAACAATTTTGCTGGTTTTGAACGAATTATGCTCATTTTCGCACGATTCAGCCTCTAATTCGCACATATCCGCTGTAATTCGACTCTGTACTATCCAGTTATGTTAAGTTATCCTATCTGAGCACAATTCAACATCACATTGAACAATTTTGCTCGTTTTGCACGAATTTTGCTCGTTTTGAACGAATTTTACTCATTTTCAAACGATTCAGCCTCTAATTCGCACATATCCGCTGTAATTCGACTCTGTACTATCTAGTTATGTTAAGTTATCCTATCTGAGCACAATTCAACACCACAATGAACAATTTTGCTGGTTTTGAACGAATTATGCTCATTTTCGCACGATTCAGCCTCTAATTCGCACATATCCGCTGTAATTCGACTCTGTACTATCTAGTTATGTTAAGTTATCCTATTTGAGCACAATTCAACACCACAATGAACAATTTTGCTCGTTTTGCACGAATTATGCTCGTTTTCGCACGATTCAGCCTCTAATTCGCACATATCCGCTGTAATTCGACTCTGTACTATCTAGTTATGTTAAGTTATCCTATCTGAGCACAATTCAACACCACAATGAACAATTTTGCTGGTTTTGAACGAATTATGCTCATTTTCGCACGATTCAGCCTCTAATTCGCACATATCCGCTGTAATTCGACTCTGTACTATCTAGTTATGTTAAGTTATCCTATCTGAGCACAATTCAACACCACAACGAACAATTTTGCTCGTTTTGCACGAATTATGCTCATTTTCGCACGATTCAGCTTCTAATTCGCACATATCCGCTGTAATTCGACTCTGTACTATCTAGTCATGTTAAGTTATCGTAACTGAGCACAATTCAACACCACAATGAACAATTTTGCTGGTTTTGAACGAATTATGCTCATTTTCGCACGATTCAGCCTCTAATTCGCACATATCCGCTGTAATTCGACTCTGTACTATCTAGTTATGTTAAGTTATCCTATCTGAGCACAATTCAACACCACAATGAACAATTTTGCTGGTTTTGAACGAATTATGCTCATTTTCGCACGATTCAGCCTCTAATTCGCACATATCCGCTGTAATTCGACTCTGTACTATCTAGTTATGTTAAGTTATCCTATCTGAGCACAATTCAACACCACAATGAACAATTTTGCTGGTTTTGAACGAATTATGCTCATTTTCGCACGATTCAGCCTCTAATTCGCACATATCCGCTGTAATTCGACTCTGTACTATCTAGTTATGTTAAGTTATCCTATCTGAGCACAATTCAACACCACAATGAACAATTTTGCTCGTTTTGCACGAATTATGCTCGTTTTCGCACGATTCAGCCTCTAATTCGCACATATCCGCTGTAATTCGACTCTGTACTATCTAGTTATGTTAAGTTATCCTATCTGAGCACAATTCAACACCACAATGAACAATTTTGCTGGTTTTGAACGAATTATGCTCATTTTCGCACGATTCAGCCTCTAATTCGCACATATCCGCTGTAATTCGACTCTGTACTATCTAGTTATGTTAAGTTATCCTATCTGAGCACAATTCAACACCACAACGAACAATTTTGCTCGTTTTGCACGAATTATGCTCATTTTCGCACGATTCAGCCTCTAATTCGCACATATCAGCTGTAATTCGACTCTGTACTATCTAGTCATGTTAAGTTATCGTAACTGAGCACAATTCAACACCACAATGAACAATTTTGCTGGTTTTGAACGAATTATGCTCATTTTCTCACGATTCAGCCTCTAATTCGCACATATCCGTTGTAATTCGACTCTGTACTATCTAGTCATGTTAAGTTATCGTAACTGTGCACAATTCAACACCACAATGAACAATTTTGCTGGTTTTGAACGAATTATGCTCATTTTCGCGCGATTCAGCCTCTAATTCGCACATATCCGCTGTAATTCGACTCTGTACTATCTAGTTATGTTAAGTTATCCTATCTGAGCACAATTCAACACCACAATGAACAATTTTGCTCGTTTTGCACGAATTTTGCTCGTTTTGCACGAATTATGCCCATTTTCGCACAATTCAGCCTCTAATTCGCACACATCCGCTGTAATTCGACTCTGTACTATCTAGTCATGTTAAGTTATCGTAACTGAGCACAATTCAACACCACAATGAACAATTTTGCTCGTTTTGAACGAATTATGCTCATTTTCGCACGATTCAGCCTCTAATTCGCACATATCCGCTGTAATTCGACTCTGTACTATCTAGTCATGTTAAGTCATCGTAACTGAGCACAATTCAACACCACAATGAACAATTTTGCTGGTTTTGAACGAATTATGCTCATTTTCGCACGATTCAGCCTCTAATTCGCACATATCCGCTGTAATTCGACTCTGTACTATCTAGTCATGTTAAGTTATCCTATCTGAGCACAATTCAACACCACAACGAACAATTTTGCTCGTTTTGCACGAATTATGCTCATTTTCGCACGATTCAGCCTCTAATTCGCACATATCCGCTGTAATTCGACTCTGTACTATCTAGTCATGTTAAGTTATCCTATCTGAGCACAATTCAACACCACAACGAACAATTTTGCTCGTTTTGCACGAATTATGCTCATTTTCGCACGATTCAGCCTCTAATTCGCACATATCCGCTGTAATTCGACTCTGTACTATCTAGTCATGTTAAGTTATCGTAACTGAGCACAATTCAACACCACAACGAACAATTTTGCTGGTTTTGAACGAATTATGCTCATTTTCGCACGATTCAGCCTCTAATTCGCACATATCCGCTGTAATTCGACTCTGTACTATCTAGTCATGTTAAGTTATCCTATCTGAGCACAATTCAACACCACAATGAACAATTTTGCTGGTTTTGAACGAATTATGCTCATTTTCGCACGATTCAGCCTCTAATTCGCACATATCCGCTGTAATTCGACTCTGTACTATCTAGTTATGTTAAGTTATCCTATCTGAGCACAATTCAACACCACAACGAACAATTTTGCTCGTTTTGCACGAATTATGCTCATTTTCGCACGATTCAGCCTCTAATTCGCACATATCCGCTGTAATTCGACTCTGTACTATCTAGTCATGTTAAGTTAGCGTAACTGAGCACAATTCAACACCACAATGAACAATTTTGCTGGTTTTGAACGAATTATGCTCATTTTCTCACGATTCAGCCTCTAATTCGCACATATCCGCTGTAATTCGACTCTGTACTATCTAGTCATGTTAAGTTATCGTAACTGAGCACAATTCAACACCACAATGAACAATTTTGCTCGTTTTGAACGAATTATGCTCATTTTCGCACGATTCAGCCTCTAATTCGCACATATCCGCTGTAATTCGACTCTGTACTATCTAGTCATGTTAAGTTATCGTAACTGAGCACAATTCAACACCACAATGAACAATTTTGCTGGTTTTGAACGAATTATGCTCATTTTCGCACGATTCAGCCTCTAATTCGCACATATCCGCTGTAATTCGACTCTGTACTATCCAGTTATGTTAAGTTATCCTATCTGAGCACAATTCAACATCACATTGAACAATTTTGCTCGTTTTGCACGAATTTTGCTCGTTTTGAACGAATTTTACTCATTTTCAAACGATTCAGCCTCTAATTCGCATATATCCGCTGTAATTCGACTCTGTACTATCTAGTTATGTTAAGTTATCCTATCTGAGCACAATTCAACACCACAATGAACAATTTTGCTCGTTTTGCACGAATTATGCTCGTTTTCGCACGATTCAGCCTCTAATTCGCACATATCCGCTGTATTTCGACTCTGTACTATCTAGTCATGTTAAGTTATCGTAACTGAGCACAATTCAACACCACAATGAACAATTTTGCTGGTTTTGAACGAATTATGCTCATTTTCGCACGATTCAGCCTCTAATTCGCACATATCCGCTGTAATTCGACTCTGTACTATCTAGTTATGTTAAGTTATCCTATCTGAGCACAATTCAACACCACAATGAACAATTTTGCTGGTTTTGAACGAATTATGCTCATTTTCGCACGATTCAGCCTCTAATTCGCACATATCCGCTGTAATTCGACTCTGTACTATCTAGTTATGTTAAGTTATCCTATCTGAGCACAATTCAACACCACAATGAACAATTTTGCTCGTTTTGCACGAATTATGCTCGTTTTCGCACGATTCAGCCTCTAATTCGCACATATCCGCTGTAATTCGACTCTGTACTATCTAGTTATGTTAAGTTATCCTATCTGAGCACAATTCAACACCACAATGAACAATTTTGCTGGTTTTGAACGAATTATGCTCATTTTCGCACGATTCAGCCTCTAATTCGCACATATCCGCTGTAATTCGACTCTGTACTATCTAGTTATGTTAAGTTATCCTATCTGAGCACAATTCAACACCACAACGAACAATTTTGCTCGTTTTGCACGAATTATGCTCATTTTCGCACGATTCAGCCTCTAATTCGCACATATCAGCTGTAATTCGACTCTGTACTATCTAGTCATGTTAAGTTATCGTAACTGAGCACAATTCAACACCACAATGAACAATTTTGCTGGTTTTGAACGAATTATGCTCATTTTCTCACGATTCAGCCTCTAATTCGCACATATCCGTTGTAATTCGACTCTGTACTATCTAGTCATGTTAAGTTATCGTAACTGTGCACAATTCAACACCACAATGAACAATTTTGCTGGTTTTGAACGAATTATGCTCATTTTCGCGCGATTCAGCCTCTAATTCGCACATATCCGCTGTAATTCGACTCTGTACTATCTAGTTATGTTAAGTTATCCTATCTGAGCACAATTCAACACCACAATGAACAATTTTGCTCGTTTTGCACGAATTTTGCTCGTTTTGCACGAATTATGCCCATTTTCGCACAATTCAGCCTCTAATTCGCACACATCCGCTGTAATTCGACTCTGTACTATCTAGTCATGTTAAGTTATCGTAACTGAGCACAATTCAACACCACAATGAACAATTTTGCTCGTTTTGAACGAATTATGCTCATTTTCGCACGATTCAGCCTCTAATTCGCACATATCCGCTGTAATTCGACTCTGTACTATCTAGTCATGTTAAGTCATCGTAACTGAGCACAATTCAACACCACAATGAACAATTTTGCTGGTTTTGAACGAATTATGCTCATTTTCGCACGATTCAGCCTCTAATTCGCACATATCCGCTGTAATTCGACTCTGTACTATCTAGTCATGTTAAGTTATCCTATCTGAGCACAATTCAACACCACAACGAACAATTTTGCTCGTTTTGCACGAATTATGCTCATTTTCGCACGATTCAGCCTCTAATTCGCACATATCCGCTGTAATTCGACTCTGTACTATCTAGTCATGTTAAGTTATCCTATCTGAGCACAATTCAACACCACAACGAACAATTTTGCTCGTTTTGCACGAATTATGCTCATTTTCGCACGATTCAGCCTCTAATTCGCACATATCCGCTGTAATTCGACTCTGTACTATCTAGTCATGTTAAGTTATCGTAACTGAGCACAATTCAACACCACAACGAACAATTTTGCTGGTTTTGAACGAATTATGCTCATTTTCGCACGATTCAGCCTCTAATTCGCACATATCCGCTGTAATTCGACTCTGTACTATCTAGTCATGTTAAGTTATCCTATCTGAGCACAATTCAACACCACAATGAACAATTTTGCTGGTTTTGAACGAATTATGCTCATTTTCGCACGATTCAGCCTCTAATTCGCACATATCCGCTGTAATTCGACTCTGTACTATCTAGTTATGTTAAGTTATCCTATCTGAGCACAATTCAACACCACAACGAACAATTTTGCTCGTTTTGCACGAATTATGCTCATTTTCGCACGATTCAGCCTCTAATTCGCACATATCCGCTGTAATTCGACTCTGTACTATCTAGTCATGTTAAGTTAGCGTAACTGAGCACAATTCAACACCACAATGAACAATTTTGCTGGTTTTGAACGAATTATGCTCATTTTCTCACGATTCAGCCTCTAATTCGCACATATCCGCTGTAATTCGACTCTGTACTATCTAGTCATGTTAAGTTATCGTAACTGAGCACAATTCAACACCACAATGAACAATTTTGCTCGTTTTGAACGAATTATGCTCATTTTCGCACGATTCAGCCTCTAATTCGCACATATCCGCTGTAATTCGACTCTGTACTATCTAGTCATGTTAAGTTATCGTAACTGAGCACAATTCAACACCACAATGAACAATTTTGCTGGTTTTGAACGAATTATGCTCATTTTCGCACGATTCAGCCTCTAATTCGCACATATCCGCTGTAATTCGACTCTGTACTATCCAGTTATGTTAAGTTATCCTATCTGAGCACAATTCAACATCACATTGAACAATTTTGCTCGTTTTGCACGAATTTTGCTCGTTTTGAACGAATTTTACTCATTTTCAAACGATTCAGCCTCTAATTCGCATATATCCGCTGTAATTCGACTCTGTACTATCTAGTTATGTTAAGTTATCCTATCTGAGCACAATTCAACACCACAATGAACAATTTTGCTCGTTTTGCACGAATTATGCTCGTTTTCGCACGATTCAGCCTCTAATTCGCACATATCCGCTGTATTTCGACTCTGTACTATCTAGTCATGTTAAGTTATCGTAACTGAGCACAATTCAACACCACAATGAACAATTTTGCTGGTTTTGAACGAATTATGCACATTTTCGCACGATTCAGCCTCTAATTCGCACATATCCGCTGTAATTCGACTCTGTACTATCTAGTCATGTTAAGTTATCGTAACTGAGCACAATTCAACACCACAATGAACAATTTTGCTGGTTTTGCACGAATTATGCTCATTTTCGCACGATTCAGCCTCTAATTCGCACATATCCGCTGTAATTCGACTCTGTACTACCTAGTTATGTTAAGTTATCCTATCTGAGCACAATTCAACACCACAACGAACAATTTTGCTCGTTTTGCACGAATTATGCTCATTTTCGCACGATTCAGCCTCTAATTCGCACATATCCGGTGTAATTCGACTCTGTACTATCTAGTCATGTTAAGTTATCGTAACTGAGCACAATTCAACACCACAATGAACAATTTTGCTGGTTTTGAACGAATTATGCACATTTTCGCACGATTCAGCCTCTAATTCGCACATATCCGCTGTAATTCGACTCTGTACTATCTAGTTATGTTAAGTTATCCTATCTGAGCACAATTCAACACCACAATGAACAATTTTGCTCGTTTTGCACGAATTTTGCTCGTTGTGAACGAATTATGCTCATTTTCGCACGATTCAGCCTCTAATTCGCACATATCCGCTGTAATTCGACTCTGTACTATCTAGTTATGTTAAGTTATCCTATCTGAGCACAATTCAACACCACAATGAACAATTTTGCTCGTTTTGCACGAAGTATGCTCGTTTTCGCACGATTCAGCCACTAATTCGCACATATCCGCTGTAATTCGACTCTGTACTATCTAGTTATGTTAAGTTATCCTATCTGAGCACAATTCAACACCACAACGAACAATTATGCTCGTTTTGCACGAATTATGCTCATTTTCGCACGATTCAGCCTCTAATTCGCACATATCCGCTGTAATTCGACTCTGTACTATCCAGTCATGTTAAGTTATCGTAACTGAGCACAATTCAACACCACAACGAACAATTTTGCTCGTTTTGCACGAATTATGCTCATTTTCGCACGATTCAGCCTCTAATTCGCACATATCCGCTGTAATTCGACTCTGTACTATCTAGTCATGTTAAGTTATCGTACCTGAGCACAATTCAACACCACAATGAAAAATTTTGCTGGTTTTGAACGAATTATGCACATTTTCGCACGATTCAGCCTCTAATTCGCACATATCCGCTGTAATTCGACTCTGTACTATCTAGTTATGTTAAGTTATCCTATCTGAGCACAATTCAACGCCACAATGAACAATTTTGAACGTTTTGCACGAATTTTGCTCGTTTGAACGAATTTTGCTCATTTTCAAACGATTCAGCCTCTAATTCGCACATATCCGCTGTAATTCGACTCTGTACTATCTACTTATGTTAAGTTATCCTATCTGAGCACAATTCAACACCACAATGAACAATTTTGCTCGTTTTGCACGAATTATGCTCGTTTTCGCACGATTCAGCCTCTAATTCGCACATATCCGCTGTATTTCGACTCTGTACTATCTAGTCATGTTAAGTTATCGTAACTGAGCACAATTCAACACCACAATGAACAATTTTGCTCGTTTTGAACGAATTATGCTCATTTTCGCACGATTCAGCCTCTAATTCGCACATATCCGCTGTAATTCGACTCTGTACTATCTAGTCATGTTAAGTTATCGTAACTGAGCACAATTCAACACCACAATGAACAATTTTGCTGGTTTTGAACGAATTATGCTCATTTTCGCACGATTCAACCTCTAATTCGCACATATCCGCTGTAATTCGACTCTGTACTATCTAGTTATGTTAAGTTATCCTATCTGAGCGCAATTCAACACCACAATGAACAATTTTGCTGGTTTTGAACGAATTATGCTCATTTTCGCACGATTCAGCCTCTAATTCGCACATATCCGCTGTAATTCGACTCTGTACTATCTAGCTATGTTAAGTTATCCTATCTGAGCACAATTCAACACCACAATGAACAATTTTGCTCGTTTTGCACGAATTTTGCTCGTTTTGCACGAATTATACTCATTTTCGCACAATTCAGCCTCTAATTCGCACACATCCGCTGTAATTCGACTCTGTACTATCTAGTCATGTTAAGTTATCGTAACTGAGCACAATTCAACACCACAATGAACAATTTTGCTCGTTTTGAACGAATTATGCTCATTTTCGCACGATTCAGCCTCTAATTCGCACATATCCGCTGTAATTCGACTCTGTACTATCTAGTCATGTTAAGTTATCGTAACTGAGCACAATTCAACACCACAATGAACAATTTTGCTGGTTTTGAACGAATTATGCTCATTTTCGCACGATTCAGCCTCTAATTCGCACATATCCGCTGTAATTCGACTCTGTACTATCCAGTTATGTTAAGTTATCCTATCTGAGCACAATTCAACATCACAATGAACAATTTTACTCGTTTTGCACGAATTTTGCTCGTTTTGAACGGATTTTACTCATTTTCAAACGATTCAGCCTCTAATTCGCACATATCCGCTGTAATTCGACTCTGTACTATCTAGTTATGTTAAGTTATCCTATCTGAGCACAATTCAACACCACAATGAACAATTTTGCTCGTTTTGCACGAATTATGTTCGTTTTCGCACGATTCAGCCTCTAATTCGCACATATCCGCTGTATTTCGACTCTGTACTATCTAGTCATGTTAAGTTATCGTAACTGAGCACAATTCAACACCACAATGAACAATTTTGCTGGTTTTGAACGAATTATGCTCATTTTCGCACGATTCAGCCTCTAATTCGCACATATCCGCTGTAATTCGACTCTGTACTATCTAGTTATGTTAAGTTATCCTATCTGAGCACAATTCAACACCACAAGGAACAATTTTGCTCGTTTTGCACGAATTATGCTCATTTTCGCACGATTCAGCCTCTAATTCGCACATATCCGCTGTAATTCGACTCTGTACTATCTAGTCATGTTAAGTTATCGTAACTGAGCACAATTCAACACCACAATGAACAATTTTGCTGGTTTTGAACGAATTATGCTCATTTTCGCACGATTCAGCCTCTAATTCGCACATATCCGCTGTAATTCGACTCTGTACTATCTAGTTATGTTAAGTTATCCTATCTGAGCACAATTCAACACCACAATGAACAATTTTGCTGGTTTTGAACGAATTATGCTCATTTTCGCACGATTCAGCCTCTAATTCGCACATATCCGCTGTAATTCGACTCTGTACTATCTAGTTATGTTAAGTTATCCTATCTGAGCACAATTCAACACCACAATGAACAATTTTGCTCGTTTTGCACGAATTATGCTCGTTTTCGCACGATTCAGCCTCTAATTCGCACATATCCGCTGTAATTCGACTCTGTACTATCTAGTTATGTTAAGTTATCCTATCTGAGCACAATTCAACACCACAATGAACAATTTTGCTGGTTTTGAACGAATTATGCTCATTTTCGCACGATTCAGCCTCGAATTCGCACATATCCGCTGTAATTCGACTCTGTACTATCTAGTTATGTTAAGTTATCCTATCTGAGCACAATTCAACACCACAACGAACAATTTTGCTCGTTTTGCACGAATTATGCTCATTTTCGCACGATTCAGCCTCTAATTCGCACATATCCGCTGTAATTCGACTCTGTACTATCTAGTCATGTTAAGTTATCGTAACTGAGCACAATTCAACACCACAATGAACAATTTTGCTGGTTTTGAACGAATTATGCTCATTTTCTCACGATTCAGCCTCTAATTCGCACATATCCGTTGTAATTCGACTCTGTACTATCTAGTCATGTTAAGTTATCGTAACTGTGCACAATTCAACACCACAATGAACAATTTTGCTGGTTTTGAACGAATTATGCTCATTTTCGCGCGATTCAGCCTCTAATTCGCACATATCCGCTGTAATTCGACTCTGTACTATCTAGTTATGTTAAGTTATCCTATCTGAGCACAATTCAACACCACAATGAACAATTTTGCTCGTTTTGCACGAATTTTGCTCGTTTTGCACGAATTATGCCCATTTTCGCACAATTCAGCCTCTAATTCGCACACATCCGCTGTAATTCGACTCTGTACTATCTAGTCATGTTAAGTTATCGTAACTGAGCACAATTCAACACCACAATGAACAATTTTGCTCGTTTTGAACGAATTATGCTCATTTTCGCACGATTCAGCCTCTAATTCGCACATATCCGCTGTAATTCGACTCTGTACTATCTAGTCATGTTAAGTCATCGTAACTGAGCACAATTCAACACCACAATGAACAATTTTGCTGGTTTTGAACGAATTATGCTCATTTTCGCACGATTCAGCCTCTAATTCGCACATATCCGCTGTAATTCGACTCTGTACTATCTAGTCATGTTAAGTTATCCTATCTGAGCACAATTCAACACCACAACGAACAATTTTGCTCGTTTTGCACGAATTATGCTCATTTTCGCACGATTCAGCCTCTAATTCGCACATATCCGCTGTAATTCGACTCTGTACTATCTAGTCATGTTAAGTTATCCTATCTGAGCACAATTCAACACCACAACGAACAATTTTGCTCGTTTTGCACGAATTATGCTCATTTTCGCACGATTCAGCCTCTAATTCGCACATATCCGCTGTAATTCGACTCTGTACTATCTAGTCATGTTAAGTTATCGTAACTGAGCACAATTCAACACCACAACGAACAATTTTGCTGGTTTTGAACGAATTATGCTCATTTTCGCACGATTCAGCCTCTAATTCGCACATATCCGCTGTAATTCGACTCTGTACTATCTAGTCATGTTAAGTTATCCTATCTGAGCACAATTCAACACCACAATGAACAATTTTGCTGGTTTTGAACGAATTATGCTCATTTTCGCACGATTCAGCCTCTAATTCGCACATATCCGCTGTAATTCGACTCTGTACTATCTAGTTATGTTAAGTTATCCTATCTGAGCACAATTCAACACCACAACGAACAATTTTGCTCGTTTTGCACGAATTATGCTCATTTTCGCACGATTCAGCCTCTAATTCGCACATATCCGCTGTAATTCGACTCTGTACTATCTAGTCATGTTAAGTTATCGTAACTGAGCACAATTCAACACCACAATGAACAATTTTGCTGGTTTTGAACGAATTATGCTCATTTTCTCACGATTCAGCCTCTAATTCGCACATATCCGCTGTAATTCGACTCTGTACTATCTAGTCATGTTAAGTTATCGTAACTGAGCACAATTCAACACCACAATGAACAATTTTGCTCGTTTTGAACGAATTATGCTCATTTTCGCACGATTCAGCCTCTAATTCGCACATATCCGCTGTAATTCGACTCTGTACTATCTAGTCATGTTAAGTTATCGTAACTGAGCACAATTCAACACCACAATGAACAATTTTGCTGGTTTTGAACGAATTATGCTCATTTTCGCACGATTCAGCCTCTAATTCGCACATATCCGCTGTAATTCGACTCTGTACTATCCAGTTATGTTAAGTTATCCTATCTGAGCACAATTCAACATCACATTGAACAATTTTGCTCGTTTTGCACGAATTTTGCTCGTTTTGAACGAATTTTACTCATTTTCAAACGATTCAGCCTCTAATTCGCACATATCCGCTGTAATTCGACTCTGTACTATCTAGTTATGTTAAGTTATCCTATCTGAGCACAATTCAACACCACAATGAACAATTTTGCTCGTTTTGCACGAATTATGCTCGTTTTCGCACGATTCAGCCTCTAATTCGCACATATCCGCTGTATTTCGACTCTGTACTATCTAGTCATGGTAAGTTATCGTAACTGAGCACAATTCAACACCACAATGAACAATTTTGCTGGTTTTGAACGAATTATGCACATTTTCGCACGATTCAGCCTCTAATTCGCACATATCCGCTGTAATTCGACTCTGTACTATCTAGTCATGTTAAGTTATCCTATCTGAGCACAATTCAACACCACAACGAACAATTTTGCTCGTTTTGCACGAATTATGCTCATTTTCGCACGATTCAGCCTCTAATTCGCACATATCCGCTGTAATTCGACTCTGTACTATCTAGTCATGTTAAGTTATCGTAACTGAGCACAATTCAACACCACAACGAACAATTTTGCTGGTTTTGAACGAATTATGCTCATTTTCGCACGATTCAGCCTCTAATTCGCACATATCCGCTGTAATTCGACTCTGTACTATCTAGTCATGTTAAGTTATCCTATCTGAGCACAATTCAACACCACAATGAACAATTTTGCTGGTTTTGAACGAATTATGCTCATTTTCGCACGATTCAGCCTCTAATTCGCACATATCCGCTGTAATTCGACTCTGTACTATCTAGTTATGTTAAGTTATCCTATCTGAGCACAATTCAACACCACAACGAACAATTTTGCTCGTTTTGCACGAATTATGCTCATTTTCGCACGATTCAGCCTCTAATTCGCACATATCCGCTGTAATTCGACTCTGTACTATCTAGTCATGTTAAGTTAGCGTAACTGAGCACAATTCAACACCACAATGAACAATTTTGCTGGTTTTGAACGAATTATGCTCATTTTCTCACGATTCAGCCTCTAATTCGCACATATCCGCTGTAATTCGACTCTGTACTATCTAGTCATGTTAAGTTATCGTAACTGAGCACAATTCAACACCACAATGAACAATTTTGCTCGTTTTGAACGAATTATGCTCATTTTCGCACGATTCAGCCTCTAATTCGCACATATCCGCTGTAATTCGACTCTGTACTATCTAGTCATGTTAAGTTATCGTAACTGAGCACAATTCAACACCACAATGAACAATTTTGCTGGTTTTGAACGAATTATGCTCATTTTCGCACGATTCAGCCTCTAATTCGCACATATCCGCTGTAATTCGACTCTGTACTATCCAGTTATGTTAAGTTATCCTATCTGAGCACAATTCAACATCACATTGAACAATTTTGCTCGTTTTGCACGAATTTTGCTCGTTTTGAACGAATTTTACTCATTTTCAAACGATTCAGCCTCTAATTCGCATATATCCGCTGTAATTCGACTCTGTACTATCTAGTTATGTTAAGTTATCCTATCTGAGCACAATTCAACACCACAATGAACAATTTTGCTCGTTTTGCACGAATTATGCTCGTTTTCGCACGATTCAGCCTCTAATTCGCACATATCCGCTGTATTTCGACTCTGTACTATCTAGTCATGTTAAGTTATCGTAACTGAGCACAATTCAACACCACAATGAACAATTTTGCTGGTTTTGAACGAATTATGCACATTTTCGCACGATTCAGCCTCTAATTCGCACATATCCGCTGTAATTCGACTCTGTACTATCTAGTCATGTTAAGTTATCGTAACTGAGCACAATTCAACACCACAATGAACAATTTTGCTGGTTTTGCACGAATTATGCTCATTTTCGCACGATTCAGCCTCTAATTCGCACATATCCGCTGTAATTCGACTCTGTACTACCTAGTTATGTTAAGTTATCCTATCTGAGCACAATTCAACACCACAACGAACAATTTTGCTCGTTTTGCACGAATTATGCTCATTTTCGCACGATTCAGCCTCTAATTCGCACATATCCGGTGTAATTCGACTCTGTACTATCTAGTCATGTTAAGTTATCGTAACTGAGCACAATTCAACACCACAATGAACAATTTTGCTGGTTTTGAACGAATTATGCACATTTTCGCACGATTCAGCCTCTAATTCGCACATATCCGCTGTAATTCGACTCTGTACTATCTAGTTATGTTAAGTTATCCTATCTGAGCACAATTCAACACCACAATGAACAATTTTGCTCGTTTTGCACGAATTTTGCTCGTTGTGAACGAATTATGCTCATTTTCGCACGATTCAGCCTCTAATTCGCACATATCCGCTGTAATTCGACTCTGTACTATCTAGTTATGTTAAGTTATCCTATCTGAGCACAATTCAACACCACAATGAACAATTTTGCTCGTTTTGCACGAAGTATGCTCGTTTTCGCACGATTCAGCCTCTAATTCGCACATATCCGCTGTATTTCGACTCTGTACTATCTAGTCATGTTAAGTTATCGTAACTGAGCACAATTCAACACCACAATGAACAATTTTGCTCGTTTTGAACGAATTATGCTCATTTTCGCACGATTCAGCCTCTAATTCGCACATATCCGCTGTAATTCGAGTCTGTACTATCTAGTCATGTTAAGTTATCGTAACTGAGCACAATTCAACACCACAATGAACAATTTTGCTGGTTTTGAACGAATTATGCTCATTTTCGCACGATTCAGCCTCTAATTCGCACATATCCGCTGTAATTCGACTCTGTACTATCTAGTTATGTTAAGTTATCGTAACTGAGCACAATTCAACACCACAATGAACAATTTTGCTCGTTTTGAACGAATTATGCTCATTTTCACACGATTCAGCCTCTAATTCGCACATATCCGCTGTAATTCGAATCTGTACTATCTAGTCATGTTAAGTTATCGTAACTGAGCACAATTCAACACCACAATGAACAATTTTGCTGGTTTTGAACGAATTATGCTCATTTTCGCACGATTCAGCCTCTAATTCGCACATATCCGCTGTAATTCGACTCTGTACTAACTAGTTATGTTAAGTTATCCTATCTGAGCACAATTCAACACAACAATGAACAATTTTGCTGGTTTTGAACGAATTATGCTCATTTTCGCACGATTCAGCCACTAATTCGCACATATCCGCTGTAATTCGACTCTGTACTATCTAGTTATGTTAAGTTATCCTATCTGAGCACAATTCAACACCACAACGAACAATTATGCTCGTTTTGCACGAATTATGCTCATTTTCGCACGATTCAGCCTCTAATTCGCACATATCCGCTGTAATTCGACTCTGTACTATCCAGTCATGTTAAGTTATCGTAACTGAGCACAATTCAACACCACAACGAACAATTTTGCTCGTTTTGCACGAATTATGCTCATTTTCGCACGATTCAGCCTCTAATTCGCACATATCCGCTGTAATTCGACTCTGTACTATCTAGTCATGTTAAGTTATCGTACCTGAGCACAATTCAACACCACAATGAAAAATTTTGCTGGTTTTGAACGAATTATGCACATTTTCGCACGATTCAGCCTCTAATTCGCACATATCCGCTGTAATTCGACTCTGTACTATCTAGTTATGTTAAGTTATCCTATCTGAGCACAATTCAACGCCACAATGAACAATTTTGAACGTTTTGCACGAATTTTGCTCGTTTTGAACGAATTTTGCTCATTTTCAAACGATTCAGCCTCTAATTCGCACATATCCGCTGTAATTCGACTCTGTACTATCTACTTATGTTAAGTTATCCTATCTGAGCACAATTCAACACCACAATGAACAATTTTGCTCGTTTTGCACGAATTATGCTCGTTTTCGCACGATTCAGCCTCTAATTCGCACATATCCGCTGTATTTCGACTCTGTACTATCTAGTCATGTTAAGTTATCGTAACTGAGCACAATTCAACACCACAATGAACAATTTTGCTCGTTTTGAACGAATTATGCTCATTTTCGCACGATTCAGCCTCTAATTCGCACATATCCGCTGTAATTCGACTCTGTACTATCTAGTCATGTTAAGTTATCGTAACTGAGCACAATTCAACACCACAATGAACAATTTTGCTGGTTTTGAACGAATTATGCTCATTTTCGCACGATTCAACCTCTAATTCGCACATATCCGCTGTAATTCGACTCTGTACTATCTAGTTATGTTAAGTTATCCTATCTGAGCGCAATTCAACACCACAATGAACAATTTTGCTGGTTTTGAACGAATTATGCTCATTTTCGCACGATTCAGCCTCTAATTCGCACATATCCGCTGTAATTCGACTCTGTACTATCTAGCTATGTTAAGTTATCCTATCTGAGCACAATTCAACACCACAATGAACAATTTTGCTCGTTTTGCACGAATTTTGCTCGTTTTGCACGAATTATACTCATTTTCGCACAATTCAGCCTCTAATTCGCACACATCCGCTGTAATTCGACTCTGTACTATCTAGTCATGTTAAGTTATCGTAACTGAGCACAATTCAACACCACAATGAACAATTTTGCTCGTTTTGAACGAATTATGCTCATTTTCGCACGATTCAGCCTCTAATTCGCACATATCCGCTGTAATCCGACTCTGTACTATCTAGTCATGTTAAGTTATCGTAACTGAGCACAATTCAACACCACAATGAACAATTTTGCTGGTTTTGAACGAATTATGCTCATTTTCGCACGATTCAGCCTCTAATTCGCACATATCCGCTGTAATTCGACTCTGTACTATCCAGTTATGTTAAGTTATCCTATCTGAGCACAATTCAACATCACAATGAACAATTTTGCTCGTTTTGCACGAATTTTGCTCGTTTTGAACGGATTTTACTCATTTTCAAACGATTCAGCCTCTAATTCGCACATATCCGCTGTAATTCGATTCTGTACTATCTAGTTATGTTAAGTTATCCTATCTGAGCACAATTCAACACCACAATGAACAATTTTGCTCGTTTTGCACGAATTATGCTCGTTTTCGCACGATTCAGCCTCTAATTCGCACATATCCGCTGTATTTCGACTCTGTACTATCTAGTCATGTTAAGTTATCGTAACTGAGCACAATTCAACACCACAATGAACAATTTTGCTGGTTTTGAACGAATTATGCTCATTTTCGCACGATTCAGCCTCTAATTCGCACATATCCGCTGTAATTCGACTCTGTACTATCTAGTTATGTTAAGTTATCCTATCTGAGCACAATTCAACACCACAAGGAACAATTTTGCTCGTTTTGCACGAATTATGCTCATTTTCGCACGATTCAGCCTCTAATTCGCACATATCCGCTGTAATTCGACTCTGTACTATCTAGTCATGTTAAGTTATCGTAACTGAGCACAATTCAACACCACAATGAACAATTTTGCTGGTTTTGAACGAATTATGCTCATTTTCGCACGATTCAGCCTCTAATTCGCACATATCCGCTGTAATTCGACTCTGTACTATCTAGTTATGTTAAGTTATCCTATCTGAGCACAATTCAACACCACAATGAACAATTTTGCTGGTTTTGAACGAATTATGCTCATTTTCGCACGATTCAGCCTCTAATTCGCACATATCCGCTGTAATTCGACTCTGTACTATCTAGTTATGTTAAGTTATCCTATCTGAGCACAATTCAACACCACAATGAACAATTTTGCTCGTTTTGCACGAATTATGCTCGTTTTCGCACGATTCAGCCTCTAATTCGCACATATCCGCTGTAATTCGACTCTGTACTATCTAGTTATGTTAAGTTATCCTATCTGAGCACAATTCAACACCACAATGAACAATTGTGCTGGTTTTGAACGAATTATGCTCATTTTCGCACGATTCAGCCTCGAATTCGCACATATCCGCTGTAATTCGACTCTGTACTATCTAGTTATGTTAAGTTATCCTATCTGAGCACAATTCAACACCACAACGAACAATTTTGCTCGTTTTGCACGAATTATGCTCACTTTCGCACGATTCAGCCTCTAATTCGCACATATCCGCTGTAATTCGACTCTGTACTATCTAGTCATGTTAAGTTATCGTAACTGAGCACAATTCAACACCACAATGAACAATTTTGCTGGTTTTGAACGAATTATGCTCATTTTCTCACGATTCAGCCTCTAATTCGCACATATCCGTTGTAATTCGACTCTGTACTATCTAGTCATGTTAAGTTATCGTAACTGTGCACAATTCAACACCACAATGAACAATTTTGCTGGTTTTGCACGAATTATGCTCATTTTCGCGCGATTCAGCCTCTAATTCGCACATATCCGCTGTAATTCGACTCTGTACTATCTAGTTATGTTAAGTTATCCTATCTGAGCACAATTCAACACCACAATGAACAATTTTGCTCGTTTTGCACGAATTTTGCTCGTTTTGCACGAATTATGCCCATTTTCGCACAATTCAGCCTCTAATTCGCACACATCCGCTGTAATTCGACTCTGTACTATCTAGTCATGTTAAGTTATCGTAACTGAGCACAATTCAACACCACAATGAACAATTTTGCTCGTTTTGAACGAATTATGCTCATTTTCGCACGATTCAGCCTCTAATTCGCACATATCCGCTGTAATTCGACTCTGTACTATCTAGTCATGTTAAGTCATCGTAACTGAGCACAATTCAACACCACAATGAACAATTTTGCTGGTTTTGAACGAATTATGCTCATTTTCGCACGATTCAGCCTCTAATTCGCACATATCCGCTGTAATTCGACTCTGTACTATCTAGTCATGTTAAGTTATCCTATCTGAGCACAATTCAACACCACAACGAACAATTTTGCTCGTTTTGCACGAATTATGCTCATTTTCGCACGATTCAGCCTCTAATTCGCACATATCCGCTGTAATTCGACTCTGTACTATCTAGTCATGTTAAGTTATCCTATCTGAGCACAATTCAACACCACAACGAACAATTTTGCTCGTTTTGCACGAATTATGCTCATTTTCGCACGATTCAGCCTCTAATTCGCACATATCCGCTGTAATTCGACTCTGTACTATCTAGTCATGTTAAGTTATCGTAACTGAGCACAATTCAACACCACAACGAACAATTTTGCTGGTTTTGAACGAATTATGCTCATTTTCGCACGATTCAGCCTCTAATTCGCACATATCCGCTGTAATTCGACTCTGTACTATCTAGTCATGTTAAGTTATCCTATCTGAGCACAATTCAACACCACAATGAACAATTTTGCTGGTTTTGAACGAATTATGCTCATTTTCGCACGATTCAGCCTCTAATTCGCACATATCCGCTGTAATTCGACTCTGTACTATCTAGTTATGTTAAGTTATCCTATCTGAGCACAATTCAACACCACAACGAACAATTTTGCTCGTTTTGCACGAATTATGCTCATTTTCGCACGATTCAGCCTCTAATTCGCACATATCCGCTGTAATTCGACTCTGTACTATCTAGTCATGTTAAGTTATCGTAACTGAGCACAATTCAACACCACAATGAACAATTTTGCTGGTTTTGAACGAATTATGCTCATTTTCTCACGATTCAGCCTCTAATTCGCACATATCCGCTGTAATTCGACTCTGTACTATCTAGTCATGTTAAGTTATCGTAACTGAGCACAATTCAACACCACAATGAACAATTTTGCTCGTTTTGAACGAATTATGCTCATTTTCGCACGATTCAGCCTCTAATTCGCACATATCCGCTGTAATTCGACTCTGTACTATCTAGTCATGTTAAGTTATCGTAACTGAGCACAATTCAACACCACAATGAACAATTTTGCTGGTTTTGAACGAATTATGCTCATTTTCGCACGATTCAGCCTCTAATTCGCACATATCCGCTGTAATTCGACTCTGTACTATCCAGTTATGTTAAGTTATCCTATCTGAGCACAATTCAACATCACATTGAACAATTTTGCTCGTTTTGCACGAATTTTGCTCGTTTTGAACGAATTTTACTCATTTTCAAACGATTCAGCCTCTAATTCGCACATATCCGCTGTAATTCGACTCTGTACTATCTAGTTATGTTAAGTTATCCTATCTGAGCACAATTCAACACCACAATGAACAATTTTGCTCGTTTTGCACGAATTATGCTCGTTTTCGCACGATTCAGCCTCTAATTCGCACATATCCGCTTTATTTCGACTCTGTACTATCTAGTCATGTTAAGTTATCGTAACTGAGCACAATTCAACACCACAATGAACAATTTTGCTGGTTTTGAACGAATTATGCACATTTTCGCACGATTCAGCCTCTAATTCGCACATATCCGCTGTAATTCGACTCTGTACTATCTAGTCATGTTAAGTTATCGTAACTGAGCACAATTCAACACCACAATGAACAATTTTGCTGGTTTTGCACGAATTATGCTCATTTTCGCACGATTCAGCCTCTAATTCGCACATATCCGCTGTAATTCGACTCTGTACTACCTAGTTATGTTAAGTTATCCTATCTGAGCACAATTCAACACCACAACGAACAATTTTGCTCGTTTTGCACGAATTATGCTCATGTTCGCACGATTCAGCCTCTAATTCGCACATATCCGGTGTAATTCGACTCTGTACTATCTAGTCATGTTAAGTTATCGTAACTGAGCACAATTCAACACCACAATGAACAATTTTGCTGGTTTTGAACGAATTATGCACATTTTCGCACGATTCAGCCTCTAATTCGCACATATCCGCTGTAATTCGACTCTGTACTATCTAGTTATGTTAAGTTATCCTATCTGAGCACAATTCAACACCACAATGAACAATTTTGCTCGTTTTGCACGAATTTTGCTCGTTGTGAACGAATTTTGCTCATTTTCAAACGATTCAGCCTCTAATTCGCACATATCCGCTGTAATTCGACTCTGTACTATCTAGTTATGTTAAGTTATCCTATCTGAGCACAATTCAACACCACAATGAACAATTTTGCTCGTTTTGCACGAAGTATGCTCGTTTTCGCACGATTCAGCCTCTAATTCGCACATATCCGCTGTATTTCGACTCTGTACTATCTAGTCATGTTAAGTTATCGTAACTGAGCACAATTCAACACCACAATGAACAATTTTGCTCGTATTTGAACGAATTATGCTCATTTTCGCACGATTCAGCCTCTAATTCGCACATATCCGCTGTAATTCGAGTCTGTACTATCTAGTCATGTTAAGTTATCGTAACTGAGCACAATTCAACACCACAATGAACAATTTTGCTGGTTTTGAACGAATTATGCTCATTTTCGCACGATTCAGCCTCTAATTTGCACATATCCGCTGTAATTGGACTCTGTACTATCTAGTGATGTTAAGTTATCCTATCTGAGCACAATTCAACACCACAACGAACAATTTTGCTCGTTTTGCACGAATTATGCTCATTCTCGCACGATTCAGCCTCTAATTCTCACATATCCGCTGTAATTCGACTCTGTACTATCTAGTTATGTTAAGTTATCCTATCTGAGCACAATTCAACACCACAACGAACAATTTTGCTCGTTTTGCACGAATTATGCTCATTTTCGCACGATTCAGCCTCTAATTCGCACATATCCGCTGTAATTCGACTCTGTACTATCCAGTCATGTTAAGTTATCGTAACTGAGCACAATTCAACACCACAACGAACAATTTTGCTCGTTTTGCACGAATTATGCTCATTTTCGCACGATTCAGCCTCTAATTCGCACATATCCGCTGTAATTCGACTCTGTACTATCTAGTCATGTTAAGTTATCGTACCTGAGCACAATTCAACACCACAATGAAAAATTTTGCTGGTTTTGAACGAATTATGCACATTTTCGCACGATTCAGCCTCTAATTCGCACATATCCGCTGTAATTCGACTCTGTACTATCTAGTTATGTTAAGTTATCCTATCTGAGCACAATTCAACACCACAATGAACAATTTTGAACGTTTTGCACGAATTTTGCTCGTTTTGAACGAATTTTGCTCATTTTCAAACGATTCAGCCTCTAATTCGCACATATCCGCTGTAATTCGACTCTGTACTATCTACTTATGTTAAGTTATCCTATCTGAGCACAATTCAACACCACAATGAACAATTTTGCTCGTTTTGCACGAATTATGCTCGTTTTCGCACGATTCAGCCTCTAATTCGCACATATCCGCTGTATTTCGACTCTGTACTATCTAGTCATGTTAAGTTATCGTAACTGAGCACAATTCAACACCACAATGAACAATTTTGCTCGTTTTGAACGAATTATGCTCATTTTCGCACGATTCAGCCTCTAATTCGCACATATCCGCTGTAATTCGACTCTGTACTATCTAGTCATGTTAAGTTATCGTAACTGAGCACAATTCAACACCACAATGAACAATTTTGCTGGTTTTGAACGAATTATGCTCATTTTCGCACGATTCAACCTCTAATTCGCACATATCCGCTGTAATTCGACTCTGTACTATCTAGTTATGTTAAGTTATCCTATCTGAGCGCAATTCAACACCACAATGAACAATTTTGCTGGTTTTGAACGAATTATGCTCATTTTCGCACGATTCAGCCTCTAATTCGCACATATCCGCTGTAATTCGACTCTGTACTATCTAGTTATGTTAAGTTATCCTATCTGAGCACAATTCAACACCACAACGAACAATTTTGCTCGTTTTGCACGAATTATGCTCATTTTCGCACGATTCAGCCTCTAATTCGCACATATCCGCTGTAATTCGACTCTGTACTATCTAGTCATGTTAAGTTATCGTAACTGAGCACAATTCAACACCACAATGAACAATTTTGCTGGTTTTGAACGAATTATGCTCATTTTCGCACGATTCAGCCTCTAATTCGCACATATCCGCTGTAATTCGACTCTGTACTATCTAGTGATGTTAAGTTATCCTATCTGAGCACAATTCAACACCACAACGAACAATTTTGCTCGTTTTGCACGAATTATGCTCATTTTCGCACGATTCAGCCTCTAATTCGCACATATCCGCTGTAATTCGACTCTGTACTATCTAGTCATGTTAAGTTATCGTAACTGAGCACAATTCAACACCACAATGAACAATTTTGCTGGTTTTGAACGAATTATGCTCATTTTCGCACGATTCAGCCTCTAATTCGCACATATCCGCTGTAATTCGACTCTGTACTATCTAGTTATGTTAAGTTATCCTATCTGAGCACAATTCAACACCACAACGAACAATTTTGTTCGTTTTGCACGAATTATGCTCATTTTCGCACGATTCAGCCACTAATTCGCACATATCCGCTGTAATTCGACTCTGTACTATCTAGTCATGTTAAGTTATCGTAACTGAGCACAATTCAACACCACAATGAACAATTTTGCTGGTTTTGAACGAATTATGCTCATTTTCTCACGATTCAGCCTCTAATTCGCACATATCCGCTGTATTTCGACTCTGTACTATCTAGTCATGTTAAGTTATCGTAACTGAGCACAATTCAACACCACAATGAACAATTTTGCTGGTTTTGAACGAATTATGCTCATTTTCGCGCGATTCAGCCTCTAATTCGCACATATCCGCTGTAATTCGACTCTGTACTATCTAGCTATGTTAAGTTATCCTATCTGAGCACAATTCAACACCACAATGAACAATTTTGCTCGTTTTGCACGAATTTTGCTCGTTTTGCACGAATTATACTCATTTTCGCACAATTCAGCCTCTAATTCGCACACATCCGCTGTAATTCGACTCTGTACTATCTAGTCATGTTAAGTTATCGTAACTGAGCACAATTCAACACCACAATGAACAATTTTGCTCGTTTTGAACGAATTATGCTCATTTTCGCACGATTCAGCCTCTAATTCGCACATATCCGCTGTAATTCGACTCTGTACTATCTAGTCATGTTAAGTTATCGTAACTGAGCACAATTCAACACCACAATGAACAATTTTGCTGGTTTTGAACGAATTATGCTCATTTTCGCACGATTCAGCCTCTAATTCGCACATATCCGCTGTAATTCGACTCTGTACTATCCAGTTATGTTAAGTTATCCTATCTGAGCACAATTCAACATCACAATGAACAATTTTGCTCGTTTTGCACGAATTTTGCTCGTTTTGAACGAATTTTACTCATTTTCAAACGATTCAGCCTCTAATTCGCACATATCCGCTGTAATTCGACTCTGTACTATCTAGTTATGTTAAGTTATCCTATCTGAGCACAATTCAACACCACAATGAACAATTTTGCTCGTTTTGCACGAATTATGCTCGTTTTCGCACGATTCAGCCTCTAATTCGCACATATCCGCTGTATTTCGACTCTGTACTATCTAGTTATGTTAAGTTATCCTATCTGAGCACAATTCAACACCACAACGAACAATTTTGCTCGTTTTGCACGAATTATGCTCATTTTCGCACGATTCAGCCTCTAATTCGCACATATCCGCTGTAATTCGACTCTGTACTATCTAGTCATGTTAAGTTATCGTAACTGAGCACAATTCAACACCACAATGAACAATTTTGCTGGTTTTGAACGAATTATGCACATTTTCGCACGATTCAGCCTCTAATTCGCACATATCCGCTGTAATTCGACTCTGTACTATCTAGTTAGGTTAAGTTATCCTATCTGAGCACAATTCAACACCACAATGAACAATTTTGCTCGTTTTGCACGAATTTTGCTCGTTTTGAACGAATTTTGCTCATTTTCAAACGATTCAGCCTCTAATTCGCACATATCCGCTGTAATTCGACTCTGTAATATCTAGTCATGTTAAGTTATCGTAACTGAGCACAATTCAACACCACAATGAACAATTTTGCTCGTTTTGAACGAATTATGCTCATTTTCGCACGATTCAGCCTCTAATTCGCACATACCCGCTGTAATTCGAGTCTGTACTATCTAGTCATGTTAAGTTATCGTAACTGAGCACAATTCAACACCACAATGAACAATTTTGCTGGTTTTGAACGAATTATGCTCATTTTCGCACGATTCAGCCTCTAATTCGCACATATCCGCTGTAATTCGACTCTGTACTATCTAGTTATGTTAAGTTATCCTATCTGAGCACAATTCAACACCACAATGAACAATTTTGCTGGTTTTGAACGAATTATGCTCATTTTCGCACGATTCAGCCTCTAATTCGCACATATCCGCTGTAATTCGACTCTGTACTATCTAGTTATGTTAAGTTATCCTATCTGAGCACAATTCAACACCACAATGAACAATTTTGCTCGTTTTGCACGAATTATGCTCGTTTTCGCACGATTCAGCCTCTAATTCGCACATATCCGCTGTAATTCGACTCTGTACTATCTAGTTATGTTAAGTTATCCTATCTGAGCACAATTCAACACCACAATGAACAATTTTGCTGGTTTTGAACGAATTATGCTCATTTTCGCACGATTCAGCCTCTAATTCGCACATATCCGCTGTAATTCGACTCTGTACTATCTAGTTATGTTAAGTTATCCTATCTGAGCACAATTCAACACCACAACGAACAATTTTGCTCGTTTTGCACGAATTATGCTCATTTTCGCACGATTCAGCCTCTAATTCGCACATATCCGCTGTAATTCGACTCTGTACTATCTAGTCATGTTAAGTTATCGTAACTGAGCACAATTCAACACCACAATGAACAATTTTGCTGGTTTTGAACGAATTATGCTCATTTTCTCACGATTCAGCCTCTAATTCGCACATATCCGTTGTAATTCGACTCTGTACTATCTAGTCATGTTAAGTTATCGTAACTGTGCACAATTCAACACCACAATGAACAATTTTGCTGGTTTTGAACGAATTATGCTCATTTTCGCGCGATTCAGCCTCTAATTCGCACATATCCGCTGTAATTCGACTCTGTACTATCTAGTTATGTTAAGTTATCCTATCTGAGCACAATTCAACACCACAATGAACAATTTTGCTCGTTTTGCACGAATTTTGCTCGTTTTGCACGAATTATGCCCATTTTCGCACAATTCAGCCTCTAATTCGCACACATCCGCTGTAATTCGACTCTGTACTATCTAGTCATGTTAAGTTATCGTAACTGAGCACAATTCAACACCACAATGAACAATTTTGCTCGTTTTGAACGAATTATGCTCATTTTCGCACGATTCAGCCTCTAATTCGCACATATCCGCTGTAATTCGACTCTGTACTATCTAGTCATGTTAAGTCATCGTAACTGAGCACAATTCAACACCACAATGAACAATTTTACTGGTTTTGAACGAATTATGCTCATTTTCGCACGATTCAGCCTCTAATTCGCACATATCCGCTGTAATTCGACTCTGTACTATCTAGTCATGTTAAGTTATCCTATCTGAGCACAATTCAACACCACAACGAACAATTTTGCTCGTTTTGCACGAATTATGCTCATTTTCGCACGATTCAGCCTCTAATTCGCACATATCCGCTGTAATTCGACTCTGTACTATCTAGTCATGTTAAGTTATCGTAACTGAGCACAATTCAACACCACAATGAACAATTTTGCTGGTTTTGAACGAATTATGCTCATTTTCGCACGATGCAGCCTCTAATTCGCACATATCCGCTGTAATTCGACTCTGTACTATCTAGTCATGTTAAGTTATCGTAACTGAGCACAATTCAACACCACAATGAACAATTTTGCTCGTTTTGAACGAATTATGCTCATTTTCGCACGATTCAGCCTCTAATTCCCACATATCCGCTGTAATTCGACTCTGTACTATCTAGTTATGTTAAGTTATCCTATCTGAGCACAATTCAGCACCACAATGAACAATTTTGCTGGTTTTGAACGAATTATGCTCATTTTCGCACGATTCAGCCTCTAATTCCCACATATCCGCTGTAATTCGACTCTGTACTATCTAGTTATGTTAAGTTATCCTATCTGAGCACAATTCAACACCACAATGAACAATTTTGCTGGTTTTGAACGAATTATGCTCATTTTCGCACGATTCAGCCTCTAATTCGCACATATCCGCTGTAATTCGACTCTGTACTATCTAGTTATGTTAAGTTATCCTATCTGAGCACAATTCAACACCACAACGAACAATTTTGCTCGTTTTGCACGAATTATGCTCATTTTCGCACGATTCAGCCTCTAATTCGCACATATCCGCTGTAATTCGACTCTGTACTATCTAGTTATGTTAAGTTATCCTATCTGAGCACAATTCAACACCACAACGAACAATTTTGCTCGTTTTGCACGAATTATGCTCATTTTCGCACGATTCAGCCTCTAATTCGCACATATCCGCTGTAATTCGACTCTGTACTATCTAGTCATGTTAAGTTATCGTAACTGAGCACAATTCAACACCACAATGAACAATTTTGCTGGTTTTGAACGAATTATGCTCATTTTCTCACGATTCAGCCTCTAATTCGCACATATCCGTTGTAATTCGACTCTGTACTATCTAGTCATGTTAAGTTATCGTAACTGTGCACAATTCAACACCACAATGAACAATTTTGCTGGTTTTGAACGAATTATGCTCATTTTCGCGCGATTCAGCCTCTAATTCGCACATATCCGCTGTAATTCGACTCTGTACTATCTAGTTATGTTAAGTTATCCTATCTGAGCACAATTCAACACCACAATGAACAATTTTGCTCGTTTTGCACGAATTTTGCTCGTTTTGCACGAATTATGCCCATTTTCGCACAATTCAGCCTCTAATTCGCACACATCCGCTGTAATTCGACTCTGTACTATCTAGTCATGTTAAGTTATCGTAACTGAGCACAATTCAACACCACAATGAACAATTTTGCTGGTTTTGAACGAATTATGCTCATTTTCGCACGATTCAGCCTCTAATTCGCACATATCCGCTGTAATTCGACTCTGTACTATCTAGTTATGTTAAGTTATCCTATCTGAGCACAATTCAACACCACAACGAACAATTTTGCTCGTTTTGCACGAATTATGCTCATTTTCGCACGATTCAGCCTCTAATTCGCACATATCCGCTGTAATTCGACTCTGTACTATCTAGTTATGTTAAGTTATCCTATCTGAGCACAATTCAACACCACAACGAACAATTTTGCTCGTTTTGCACGAATTATGCTCATTTTCGCACGATTCAGCCTCTAATTCGCACATATCCGCTGTAATTCGACTCTGTACTATCTAGTTATGTTAAGTTATCCTATCTGAGCACAATTCAACACCACAATGAACAATTTTGCTGGTTTTGAACGAATTATGCTCATTTTCTCACGATTCAGCCTCTAATTCGCACATATCCGCTGTAATTCGACTCTGTACTATCTAGTCATGTTAAGTTATCGTAACTGTGCACAATTCAACACCACAATGAACAATTTTGCTGGTTTTGAACGAATTATGCTCATTTTCGCGCGATTCAGCCTCTAATTCGCACATATCCGCTGTAATTCGACTCTGTACTATCTAGTTATGTTAAGTTATCCTATCTGAGCACAATTCAACACCACAACGAACAATTTTGCTCGTTTTGCACGAATTATGCTCATTTTCGCACGATTCAGCCTCTAATTCGCACATATCCGCTATAATTCGATTCTGTACTATCTAGTCATGTTAAGTTATCGTAACTGAGCACAATTCAACACCACAATGAACAATTTTGCTGGTTTTGAACGAATTATGCTCATTTTCGCACGATTCAGCCTCTAATTCGCACATATCCGCTGTAATTCGACTCTGTACTATCTAGTTATGTTAAGTTATCCTATCTGAGCACAATTCAACACCACAACGAACAATTTTGCTCGTTTTGCACGAATTATGCTCATTTTCGCACGATTCAGCCTCTAATTCGCACATATCCGCTGTAATTCGACTCTGTGCTATCTAGTTATGTTAAGTTATCCTATCTGAGCACAATTCAACACCACAACGAACAATTTTGCTCGTTTTGCACGAATTATGCTCATTTTCGCACGATTCAGCCTCTAATTCGCACATATCCGCTGTAATTCGACTCTGTACTATCTAGTTATGTTAAGTTATCCTATCTGAGCACAATTCAACACCACAATGAACAATTTTGCTGGTTTTGAACGAATTATGCTCATTTTCTCACGATTCAGCCTCTAATTCGCACATATCCGCTGTAATTCGACTCTGTACTATCTAGTCATGTTAAGTTATCGTAACTGTGCACAATTCAACACCACAATGAACAATTTTGCTGGTTTTGAACGAATTATGCTCATTTTCGCGCGATTCAGCCTCTAATTCGCACATATCCGCTGTAATTCGACTCTGTACTATCTAGTTATGTTAAGTTATCCTATCTGAGCACAATTCAACACCACAATGAACAATTTTGCTCGTTTTGCACGAATTTTGCTCGTTTTGCACGAATTATGCCCATTTTCGCACAATTCAGCCTCTAATTCGCACACATCCGCTGTAATTCGACTCTGTACTATCTAGTCATGTTAAGTTATCGTAACTGAGCACAATTCAACACCACAATGAACAATTTTGCTCGTTTTGAACGAATTATGCTCATTTTCGCACGATTCAGCCTCTAATTCGCACATATCCGCTGTAATTCGACTCTGTACTATCTAGTCATGTTAAGTTATCGTAACTGAGCACAATTCAACACCACAATGAACAATTTTGCTGGTTTTGAACGAATTATGCTCATTTTCGCACGATTCAGCCTCTAATTCGCACATATCCGCTGTAATTCGACTCTCTACTATCTAGTTATGTTAAGTTATCGTAACTGAGCACAATTCAACACCACAATGAACAATTTTGCTGGTTTTGAACGAATTATGCTCATTTTCGCACGATTCAGCCTCTAATTCGCACATATCCGCTGTATTTCGACTCTGTACTATCTAGTCATGTTAAGTTATCGTAACTGAGCACAATTCAACACCACAACGAACAATTTTGCTCGTTTTGCACGAATTATGCTCATTTTCGCACGATTCAGCCTCTAATTCGCACATATCCGCTGTAATTCGACTCTGTACTATCTAGTCATGTTAAGTTATCGTAACTGAGCACAATTCAACACCACAATGAACAATTTTGCTCGTTTTGAACGAATTATGCTCATTTTCGCACGATTCAGCCTCTAATTCGCACATATCCGCTGTAATTCGACTCTGTACTATCTAGTCATGTTAAGTTATCGTAACTGAGCACAATTCAACACCACAATGAACAATTTTGCTGGTTTTGAACGAATTATGCTCATTTTCGCACGATTCAGCCTCTAATTCGCACATATCCGCTGAAATTCGACTCTGTACTATCTAGTTATGTTAAGTTATCCTATCTGAGCACAATTCAACACCACAATGAACAATTTTTCTCGTTTTGCACGAATTATGCTCATTTTCGCACGATTCAGCCTCTAATTCGCACATATCCGCTGTAATTCGACTCTGTACTATCTAGTTATGTTAAGTTATCCTATCTGAGCACAATTCAACACCACAATGAACAATTTTGCTCGTTTTGCACGAATTATGCTCGTTTTCGCACGATTCAGCCTCTAATTCGCACATATCCGCTGTATTTCGACTCTGTACTATCTAGTCATGTTAAGTTATCGTAACTGTGCACAATTCAACACCACAATGAACAATTTTGCTGGTTTTGAACGAATTATGCACATTTTCGCACGATTCAGCCTCTAATTCGCACATATCCGCTGTAATTCGACTCTGTACTATCTAGTCATGTTAAGTTATCGTAACTGAGCACAATTCAACACCACAATGAACAATTTTGCTGGTTTTGAACGAATTATGCTCATTTTCGCACGATTCAGCCTCTAATTCGCACATATCCGCTGTAATTCGACTCTGTACTATCTAGTTATGTTAAGTTATCCTATCTGAGCACAATTCAACACCACAATGAACAATTTTGCTCGTTTTGCACGAATTTTGCTCGTTGTGAACGAATTTTGCTCATTTTCAAACGATTCAGCCTCTAATTCGCACATATCCGCTGTAATTCGACTCTGTACTATCTAGTTATGTTAAGTTATCCTATCTGAGCACAATTCAACACCACAATGAACAATTTTGCTCGTTTTGCACGAATTATGCTCATTTTCGCACGATTCAGCCTCTAATTCGCACATATCCGCTGTAATTCGAGTCTGTACTATCTAGTCATGTTAAGTTATCGTAACTGAGCACAATTCAACACCACAATGAACAATTTTGCTGGTTTTGAGCGAATTATGCTCATTTTCGCACGATTCAGCCTCTAATTCGCACATATCCGCTGTAATTCGACTCTGTACTATCTAGTTATGTTAAGTTATCCTATCTGAGCACAATTCAACACCACAATGAACAATTTTGCTCGTTTTGCACGAAGTATGCTCGTTTTCGCACGATTCAGCCTCTAATTCGCACATATCCGCCGTATTTCGACTCTGTACTATCTAGTCATGTTAAGTTATCGTAACTGAGCACAATTCAACACCACAATGAACAATTTTGCTCGTTTTGAACGAATTATGCTCATTTTCGCACGATTCAGCCTCTAATTCGCACATATCCGCTGTAATTCGAGTCTGTCCTATCTAGTCATGTTAAGTTATCGTAACTGAGCACAATTCAACACCACAATGAACAATTTTGCTGGTTTTGAACGATTTATGCTCATTTTCGCACGATTCAGCCTCTAATTCGCACATATCCGCTGTAATTCGACTCTGTACTATCTAGTTATGTTAAGTTATCGTAACTGAGCACAATTCAACACCACAATGAACAATTTTGCTGGTTTTGAACGAATTATGCTCGTTTTCGCACGATTCAGCCTCTAATTCGCACATATCCGCCGTATTTCGACTCTGTACTATCTAGTCATGTTAAGTTATCGTAACTGAGCACAATTCAACACCACAATGAACAATTTTGCTCGTTTTGAACGAATTATGCTCATTTTCGCACGATTCAGCCTCTAATTTGCACATATCCGCTGTAATTCGAGTCTGTACTATCTAGTCATGTTAAGTTATCGTAACTGAGCACAATTCAACACCACAATGAACAATTTTGCTGGTTTTGAACGAATTATGCTCATTTTCGCACGATTCAGCCTCTAATTCGCACATATCCGCTGTAATTCGACTCTGTACTATCTAGTTATGTTAAGTTATCCTATCTGAGCACAATTCAACACCACAATGAACAATTTTGCTGGTTTTGAACGAATTATGCTCATTTTCGCACGATTCAGCCTCTAATTCGCACATATCCGCTGTAATTCGACTCTGTACTATCTAGTTATGTTAAGTTATCCTATCTGAGCACAATTCAACACCACAACGAACAATTTTGCTCGTTTTGCACGAATTATGCTCATTTTCGCACGATTCAGCCTCTAATTCGCACATATCCGCTGTAATTCGACTCTGTACTATCTAGTCATGTTAAGTTATCGTAACTGAGCACAATTCAACACCACAATGAACAATTTTGCTGGTTTTGAACGAATTATGCTCATTTTCGCACGATTCAGACTCTAATTCGCACATATCCGCTGTAATTCGACTCTGTACTATCTAGTTATGTTAAGTTATCGTAGCTGAGCACAATTCAACACCACAATGAACAATTTTGCTGGTTTTGAACGAATTATGCACATTTTCGCACGATTCAGCCTCTAATTCGCACATATCCGCTGTAATTCGACTCTGTACTATCTAGTTATGTTAAGTTATCGTAACTGAGCACAATTCAACACCACAATGAACAATTTTGCTGGTTTTGAACGATTTATGCTCATTTTCGCACGATTCAGCCTCTAATTCGCACATATCCGCTGTAATTCGACTCTGTACTATCTAGTTATGTTAAGTTATCGTAACTGAGCACAATTCAACACCACAATGAACAATTTTGCTGGTTTTGAACGAATTATGCTCGTTTTCGCACGATTCAGCCTCTAATTCGCACATATCCGCCGTATTTCGACTCTGTACTATCTAGTCATGTTAAGTTATCGTAACTGAGCACAATTCAACACCACAATGAACAATTTTGCTCGTTTTGAACGAATTATGCTCATTTTCGCACGATTCAGCCTCTAATTTGCACATATCCGCTGTAATTCGAGTCTGTACTATCTAGTCATGTTAAGTTATCGTAACTGAGCACAATTCAACACCACAATGAACAATTTTGCTGGTTTTGAACGAATTATGCTCATTTTCGCACGATTCAGCCTCTAATTCGCACATATCCGCTGTAATTCGACTCTGTACTATCTAGTTATGTTAAGTTATCCTATCTGAGCACAATTCAACACCACAATGAACAATTTTGCTGGTTTTGAACGAATTATGCTCATTTTCGCACGATTCAGCCTCTAATTCGCACATATCCGCTGTAATTCGACTCTGTACTATCTAGTTATGTTAAGTTATCCTATCTGAGCACAATTCAACACCACAACGAACAATTTTGCTCGTTTTGCACGAATTATGCTCATTTTCGCACGATTCAGCCTCTAATTCGCACATATCCGCTGTAATTCGACTCTGTACTATCTAGTCATGTTAAGTTATCGTAACTGAGCACAATTCAACACCACAATGAACAATTTTGCTGGTTTTGAACGAATTATGCTCATTTTCGCACGATTCAGACTCTAATTCGCACATATCCGCTGTAATTCGACTCTGTACTATCTAGTTATGTTAAGTTATCGTAGCTGAGCACAATTCAACACCACAATGAACAATTTTGCTGGTTTTGAACGAATTATGCACATTTTCGCACGATTCAGCCTCTAATTCGCACATATCCGCTGTAATTCGACTCTGTACTATCTAGTTATGTTAAGTTATCGTAACTGAGCACAATTCAACACCACAATGAACAATTTTGCTGGTTTTGAACGAATTATGCTCATTTTCGCACGATTCAGCCTCTAATTCGCACATATCCGCTGTAATTCGACTCTGTACTATCTAGTCATGTTAAGTTATCGTAACTGAGCACAATTCAACACCACAATGAACAATTTTGCTGGTTTTGAACGAATTATGCTCATTTTCGCACGATTCAGCCTCTAATTCGCACATATCCGCTGTAATTCGACTCTGTACTCTCTAGTTATGTTAAGTTATCCTATCTGAGCACAATTCAACACCACAATGAACAATTTTGCTCGTTTTGCACGAAGTATGCTCGTTTTCGCACGATTCAGCCTCTAATTCGCACATATCCGCCGTATTTCGACTCTGTACTATCTAGTCATGTTAAGTTATCGTAACTGAGCACAATTCAACACCACAATGAACAATTTTGCTCGTTTTGAACGAATTATGCTCATTTTCGCACGATTCAGCCTCTAATTCGCACATATCCGCTGTAATTCGAGTCTGTACTATCTAGTCATGTTAAGTTATCGTAACTGAGCACAATTCAACACCACAATGAACAATTTTGCTGGTTTTGAACGAATTAAGCTCATTTTCGCACGATTCAGCCTCTAATTCGCACATATCCGCTGTAATTCGACTCTGTACTATCTAGTTATGTTAAGTTATCCTATCTGAGCACAATTCAACACCACAATGAACAATTTTGCTGGTTTTGAACGAATTATGCTCATTTTCGCACGATTCAGCCTCTAATTCGCACATATCCGCTGTAATTCGACTCTGTACTATCTAGTTATGTTAAGTTATCCTATCTGAGCACAATTCAACACCACAACGAACAATTTTGCTCGTTTTGCACGAATTATGCTCATTTTCGCACGATTCAGCCTCTAATTCGCACATATCCGCTATAATTCGACTCTGTACTATCTAGTCATGTTAAGTTATCGTAACTGAGCACAATTCAACACCACAATGAACAATTTTGCTGGTTTTGAACGAATTATGCTCATTTTCGCACGATTCAGCCTCTAATTCGCACATATCCGCTGTAATTCGACTCTGTACTATCTAGTTATGTTAAGTTATCCTATCTGAGCACAATTCAACACCACAACGAACAATTTTGCTCGTTTTGCACGAATTATGCTCATTTTCGCACGATTCAGCCTCTAATTCGCACATATCCGCTGTAATTCGACTCTGTACTATCTAGTCATGTTAAGTTATCGTAACTGAGCACAATTCAACACCACAATGAACAATTTTGCTGGTTTTGAACGAATTATGCTCATTTTCGCACGATTCAGCCTCTAATTCGCACATATCCGCTGTAATTCGACTCTGTACTATCTAGTTATGTTAAGTTATCCTATCTGAGCACAATTCAACACCACAACGAACAATTTTGCTCGTTTTGCACGAATTATGCTCATTTTCGCACGATTCAGCCTCTAATTCGCACATATCCGCTGTAATTCGACTCTGTACTATCTAGTTATGTTAAGTTATCCTATCTGAGCACAATTCAACACCACAACGAACAATTTTGCTCGTTTTGCACGAATTATGCTCATTTTCGCACGATTCAGCCTCTAATTCGCACATATCCGCTGTAATTCGACTCTGTACTATCTAGTTATGTTAAGTTATCCTATCTGAGCACAATTCAACACCACAATGAACAATTTTGCTGGTTTTGAACGAATTATGCTCATTTTCTCACGATTCAGCCTCTAATTCGCACATATCCGCTGTAATTCGACTCTGTACTATCTAGTCATGTTAAGTTATCGTAACTGTGCACAATTCAACACCACAATGAACAATTTTGCTGGTTTTGAACGAATTATGCTCATTTTCGCGCGATTCAGCCTCTAATTCGCACATATCCGCTGTAATTCGACTCTGTACTATCTAGTTATGTTAAGTTATCCTATCTGAGCACAATTCAACACCACAACGAACAATTTTGCTCGTTTTGCACGAATTATGCTCATTTTCGCACGATTCAGCCTCTAATTCGCACATATCCGCTATAATTCGATTCTGTACTATCTAGTCATGTTAAGTTATCGTAACTGAGCACAATTCAACACCACAATGAACAATTTTGCTGGTTTTGAACGAATTATGCTCATTTTCGCACGATTCAGCCTCTAATTCGCACATATCCGCTGTAATTCGACTCTGTACTATCTAGTTATGTTAAGTTATCCTATCTGAGCACAATTCAACACCACAACGAACAATTTTGCTCGTTTTGCACGAATTATGCTCATTTTCGCACGATTCAGCCTCTAATTCGCACATATCCGCTGTAATTCGACTCTGTGCTATCTAGTTATGTTAAGTTATCCTATCTGAGCACAATTCAACACCACAACGAACAATTTTGCTCGTTTTGCACGAATAATGCTCATTTTCGCACGATTCAGCCTCTAATTCGCACATATCCGCTGTAATTCGACTCTGTACTATCTAGTTATGTTAAGTTATCCTATCTGAGCACAATTCAACACCACAATGAACAATTTTGCTGGTTTTGAACGAATTATGCTCATTTTCTCACGATTCAGCCTCTAATTCGCACATATCCGCTGTAATTCGACTCTGTACTATCTAGTCATGTTAAGTTATCGTAACTGTGCACAATTCAACACCACAATGAACAATTTTGCTGGTTTTGAACGAATTATGCTCATTTTCGCGCGATTCAGCCTCTAATTCGCACATATCCGCTGTAATTCGACTCTGTACTATCTAGTTATGTTAAGTTATCCTATCTGAGCACAATTCAACACCACAATGAACAATTTTGCTCGTTTTGCACGAATTATGCCCATTTTCGCACAATTCAGCCTCTAATTCGCACACATCCGCTGTAATTCGACTCTGTACTATCTAGTCATGTTAAGTTATCGTAACTGAGCACAATTCAACACCACAATGAACAATTTTGCTCGTTTTGAACGAATTATGCTCATTTTCGCACGATTCAACCTCTAATTCGCACATATCCGCTGTAATTCGACTCTGTACTATCTAGTCATGTTAAGTTATCGTAACTGAGCACAATTCAACACCACAATGAACAATTTTGCTGGTTTTGAACGAATTATGCTCATTTTCGCACGATTCAGCCTCTAATTCGCACATATCCGCTGTAATTCGACTCTGTACTATCTAGTTATGTTAAGTTATCGTAACTGAGCACAATTCAACACCACAATGAACAATTTTGCTGGTTTTGAACGAATTATGCTCATTTTCGCACGATTCAGCCTCTAATTCGCACATATCCGCTGCATTTCGACTCTGTACTATCTAGTCATGTTAAGTTATCGTAACTGAGCACAATTCAACACCACAACGAACAATTTTGCTCGTTTTGCACGAATTATGCTCATTTTCGCACGATTCAGCCTCTAATTCGCACATATCCGCTGTAATTCGACTCTGTACTATCTAGTCATGTTAAGTTATCGTAACTCAGCACAATTCAACACCACAATGAACAATTTTGCTGGTTTTGAACGAATTATGCTCATTTTCGCACGATTCAGCCTCTAATTCGCACATATCCGCTGAAATTCGACTCTGTACTATCTAGTTATGTTAAGTTATCCTATCTGAGCACAATTCAACACCACAATGAACAATTTTTCTCGTTTTGCACGAATTATGCTCATTTTCGCACGATTCAGCCTCTAATTCGCACATATCCGCTGTAATTCGACTCTGTACTATCTAGTTATGTTAAGTTATCCTATCTGAGCACAATTCAACACCACAATGAACAATTTTGCTCGTTTTGCACGAATTATGCTCGTTTTCGCACGATTCAGCCTCTAATTCGCACATATCCGCTGTATTTCGACTCTGTACTATCTAGTCATGTTAAGTTATCGTAACTGAGCACAATTCAACACCACAATGAACAATTTTGCTGGTTTTGAACGAATTATGCACATTTTCGCACGATTCAGCCTCTAATTCGCACATATCCGCTGTAATTCGACTCTGTACTATCTAGTCATGTTAAGTTATCGTAACTGAGCACAATTCAACACCACAATGAACAATTTTGCTGGTTTTGAACGAATTATGCTCATTTTCGCACGATTCAGCCTCTAATTCGCACATATCCGCTGTAATTCGACTCTGTAATATCTAGTTATGTTAAGTTATCCTATCTGAGCACAATTCAACACCACAACGAACAATTTTGCTCGTTTTGCACGAATTATGCTCATTTTCGCACGATTCAGCCTCTAATTCGCACATATCCGGTGTAATTCGACTCTGTACTATCTAGTCATGTTAAGTTATCGTAACTGAGCACAATTCAACACCACAATGAACAATTTTGCTGGGTTTGAACGAATTATGCACATTTTCGCACGATTCAGCCTCTAATTCGCACATATCCGCTGTAATTCGACTCTGTACTATCTAGTTATGTTAAGTTATCCTATCTGAGCACAATTCAACACCACAACGAACAATTTTGCTCGTTTTGCACGAATTATGCTCATTTTCGCACGATTCAGCCTCTAATTCGCACATATCCGCTATAATTCGATTCTGTACTATCTAGTCATGTTAAGTTATCGTAACTGAGCACAATTCAACACCACAATGAACAATTTTGCTGGTTTTGAACGAATTATGCTCATTTTCGCACGATTCAGCCTCTAATTCGCACATATCCGCTGTAATTCGACTCTGTACTATCTAGTTATGTTAAGTTATCCTATCTGAGCACAATTCAACACCACAACGAACAATTTTGCTCGTTTTGCACGAATTATGCTCATTTTCGCACGATTCAGCCTCTAATTCGCACATATCCGCTGTAATTCGACTCTGTGCTATCTAGTTATGTTAAGTTATCCTATCTGAGCACAATTCAACACCACAACGAACAATTTTGCTCGTTTTGCACGAATTATGCTCATTTTCGCACGATTCAGCCTCTAATTCGCACATATCCGCTGTAATTCGACTCTGTACTATCTAGTTATGTTAAGTTATCCTATCTGAGCACAATTCAACACCACAATGAACAATTTTGCTGGTTTTGAACGAATTATGCTCATTTTCTCACGATTCAGCCTCTAATTCGCACATATCCGCTGTAATTCGACTCTGTACTATCTAGTCATGTTAAGTTATCGTAACTGTGCACAATTCAACACCACAATGAACAATTTTGCTGGTTTTGAACGAATTATGCTCATTTTCGCGCGATTCAGCCTCTAATTCGCACATATCCGCTGTAATTCGACTCTGTACTATCTAGTTATGTTAAGTTATCCTATCTGAGCACAATTCAACACCACAATGAACAATTTTGCTCGTTTTGCACGAATTTTGCTCGTTTTGCACGAATTATGCCCATTTTCGCACAATTCAGCCTCTAATTCGCACACTTCCGCTGTAATTCGACCCTGTACTATCTAGTCATGTTAAGTTATCGTAACTGAGCACAATTCAACACCACAATGAACAATTTTGCTCGTTTTGAACGAATTATGCTCATTTTCGCACGATTCAGCCTCTAATTCGCACATATCCGCTGTAATTCGACTCTGTACTATCTAGTCATGTTAAGTTATCGTAACTGAGCACAATTCAACACCACAATGAACAATTTTGCTGGTTTTGAACGAATTATGCTCATTTTCGCACGATTCAGCCTCTAATTCGCACATATCCGCTGTAATTCGACTCTGTACTATCTAGTTATGTTAAGTTATCGTAACTGAGCACAATTCAACACCACAATGAACAATTTTGCTGGTTTTGAACGAATTATGCTCATTTTCGCACGATTCAGCCTCTAATTCGCACATATCCGCTGTATTTCGACTCTGTACTATCTAGTCATGTTAAGTTATCGTAACTGAGCACAATTCAACACCACAACGAACAATTTTGCTCGTTTTGCACGAATTATGCTCATTTTCGCACGATTCAGCCTCTAATTCGCACATATCCGCTGTAATTCGACTCTGTACTATCTAGTCATGTTAAGTTATCGTAACTGAGCACAATTCAACACCACAATGAACAATTTTGCTGGTTTTGAACGAATTATGCTCATTTTCTCACGATTCAGCCTCTAATTCGCACATATCCGCTGTAATTCGACTCTGTACTATCTAGTCATGTTAAGTTATCGTAACTGTGCACAATTCAACACCACAATGAACAATTTTGCTGGTTTTGAACGAATTATGCTCATTTTCGCGCGATTCAGCCTCTAATTCGCACATATCCGCTGTAATTCGACTCTGTACTATCTAGTTATGTTAAGTTATCCTATCTGAGCACAATTCAACACCACAATGAACAATTTTGCTCGTTTTGCACGAATTTTGCTCGTTTTGCACGAATTATGCCCATTTTCGCACAATTCAGCCTCTAATTCGCACACTTCCGCTGTAATTCGACCCTGTACTATCTAGTCATGTTAAGTTATCGTAACTGAGCACAATTCAACACCACAATGAACAATTTTGCTCGTTTTGAACGAATTATGCTCATTTTCGCACGATTCAGCCTCTAATTCGCACATATCCGCTGTAATTCGACTCTGTACTATCTAGTCATGTTAAGTTATCGTAACTGAGCACAATTCAACACCACAATGAACAATTTTGCTGGTTTTGAACGAATTATGCTCATTTTCGCACGATTCAGCCTCTAATTCGCACATATCCGCTGTAATTCGACTCTGTACTATCTAGTTATGTTAAGTTATCGTAACTGAGCACAATTCAACACCACAATGAACAATTTTGCTGGTTTTGAACGAATTATGCTCATTTTCGCACGATTCAGCCTCTAATTCGCACATATCCGCTGTATTTCGACTCTGTACTATCTAGTCATGTTAAGTTATCGTAACTGAGCACAATTCAACACCACAACGAACAATTTTGCTCGTTTTGCACGAATTATGCTCATTTTCGCACGATTCAGCCTCTAATTCGCACATATCCGCTGTAATTCGACTCTGTACTATCTAGTCATGTTAAGTTATCGTAACTGAGCACAATTCAACACCACAATGAACAATTTTGCTGGTTTTGAACGAATTATGCACATTTTCGCACGATTCAGCCTCTAATTCGCACATATCCGCTGTAATTCGAGTCTGTACTATCTAGTCATGTTAAGTTATCGTAACTGAGCACAATTCAACACCACAATGAACAATTTTGCTGGTTTTGAACGAATTATGCTCATTTTCGCACGATTCAGCCTCTAATTCGCACATATCCGCTGTAATTCGACTCTGTACTATCTAGTCATGTTAAGTTATCCTATCTGAGCACAATTCAACACCACAACGAACAATTTTGCTCGTTTTGCACGAATTATGCTCATTTTCGCACGATTCAGACTCTAATTCGCACATATCCGCTGTAATTCGACTCTGTACTATCTAGTCATGTTAAGTTATCGTAACTGAGCACAATTCAACACCACAATGAACAATTTTGCTGGTTTTGAACGAATTATGCTCATTTTCGCACGATTCAGCCTCTAATTCGCACATATCCGCTGTAATTCGACTCTGTACTATCTAGTTATGTTAAGTTATCGTAACTGAGCACAATTCAACACCACAATGAACAATTTTGCTGGTTTTGAACGAATTATGCTCATTTTCGCATGATTCAGCCTCTAATTCGCACATATCCGCTGTAATTCGACTCTGTACTATCTAGTCATGTTAAGTTATCCTATCTGAGCACAATTCAACACCACAACGAACAATTTTGCTCGTTTTGCACGAATTATGCTCATTTTCGCACGATTCAGCCTCTAATTCGCACATATCCGCCGTAATTCGACTCTGTACTATCTAGTCATGTTAAGTTATCGTAACTGAGCACAATTCAACACCACAATGAACAATTTTGCTGGTTTTGAACGAATTATGCTCATATTCGCACGATTCAGCCTCTAATTCGCACATATCCGCTGTAATTCGACTCTGTACTATCTAGTTATGTTAAGTTATCGTAACTGAGCACAATTCAACACCACAATGAACAATTTTGCTGGTTTTGAACGAATTATGCTCGTTTTCGCACGATTCAGCCTCTAATTCGCACATATCCGCCGTATTTCGACTCTGTACTATCTAGTCATGTTAAGTTATCGTAACTGAGCACAATTCAACACCACAATGAACAATTTTGCTCGTTTTGAACGAATTATGCTCATTTTCGCACGATTCAGCCTCTAATTCGCACATATCCGCTGTAATTCGAGTCTGTACTATCTAGTCATGTTAAGTTATCGTAACTGAGCACAATTCAACACCACAATGAACAATTTTGCTGGTTTTGAACGAATTATGCTCATTTTCGCACGATTCAGCCTCTAATTCGCACATATCCGCTGTAATTCGACTCTGTACTATCTAGTTATGTTAAGTTATCCTATCTGAGCACAATTCAACACCACAATGAACAATTTTGCTGGTTTTGAACGAATTATGCTCATTTTCGCACGATTCAGCCTCTAATTCGCACATATCCGCTGTAATTCGACTCTGTACTATCTAGTTATGTTAAGTTATCCTATCTGAGCACAATTCAACACCACAACGATCAATTTTGCTCGTTTTGCACGAATTATGCTCATTTTCGCACGATTCAGCCTCTAATTCGCACATATCCGCTGTAATTCGACTCTGTACTATCTAGTCATGTTAAGTTATCGTAACTGAGCACAATTCAACACCACAATGAACAATTTTGCTGGTTTTGAACGAATTATGCTCATTTTCGCACGATTCAGCCTCTAATTCGCACATATCCGCTGTAATTCGACTCTGTACTATCTAGTTATGTTAAGTTATCGTAGCTGAGCACAATTCAACACCACAATGAACAATTTTGCTGGTTTTGAACGAATTATGCACATTTTCGCACGATTCAGCCTCTAATTCGCACATATCCGCTGTAATTCGACTCTGTACTATCTAGTTATGTTAAGTTATCGTAACTGAGCACAATTCAACACCACAATGAACAATTTTGCTGGTTTTGAACGAATTATGCTCATTTTCGCACGATTCAGCCTCTAATTCGCACATATCCGCTGTAATTCGACTCTGTACTATCTAGTCATGTTAAGTTATCGTAACTGAGCACAATTCAACACCACAATGAACAATTTTGCTGGTTTTGAACGAATTATGCTCATTTTCGCACGATTCAGCCTCTAATTCGCACATATCCGCTGTAATTCGACTCTGTACTATCTAGTTATGTTAAGTTATCCTATCTGAGCACAATTCAACACCACAATGAACAATTTTGCTCGTTTTGCACGAAGTATGCTCGTTTTCGCACGATTCAGCCTCTAATTCGCACATATCCGCCGTATTTCGACTCTGTACTATCTAGTCATGTTAAGTTATCGTAACTGAGCACAATTCAACACCACAATGAACAATTTTGCTCGTTTTGAACGAATTATGCTCATTTTCGCACGATTCAGCCTCTAATTCGCACATATCCGCTGTAATTCGAGTCTGTACTATCTAGTCATGTTAAGTTATCGTAACTGAGCACAATTCAACACCACAATGAACAATTTTGCTGGTTTTGAACGAATTGTGCTCATTTTCGCACGATTCAGCCTCTAATTCGCACATATCCGCTGTAATTCGACTCTGTACCATCTAGTTATGTTAAGTTATCCTATCTGAGCACAATTCAACACCACAATGAACAATTTTGCTGGTTTTGAACGAATTATGCTCATTTTCGCACGATTCAGCCTCTAATTCGCACATATCCGCTGCAATTCGACTCTGTACTATCTAGTTACGTTAAGTTATCCTATCTGAGCACAATTCAACACCACAACGAACAATTTTGCTCGTTTTGCACGAATTATGCTCATTTTCGCACGATTCAGCCTCTAATTCGCACATATCCGCTATAATTCGACTCTGTACTATCTAGTCATGTTAAGTTATCGTAACTGAGCACAATTCAACACCACAATGAACAATTTTGCTGGTTTTGAACGAATTATGCTCATTTTCGCACGATTCAGCCTCTAATTCGCACATATCCGCTGTAATTCGACTCTGTACTATCTAGTTATGTTAAGTTATCGTAACTGAGCACAATTCAACACCACAATGAACAATTTTGCTGGTTTTGAACGAATTATGCTCATTTTCGCACGATTCAGCCTCTAATTCGCACATATCCGCTGTAATTCGACTCTGTACTATCTAGTTATGTTAAGTTATCCTATCTGAGCACAATTCAACACCACAACGAACAATTTTGCTCGTTTTGCACGAATTATGCTCATTTTCGCACGATTCAGCCTCTAATTCGCACATATCCGCTGTATTTCGACTCTGTACTATCTAGTCATGTTAAGTTATCGTAACTGAGCACAATTCAACACCACAATGAACAATTTTGCTCGTTTTGAACGAATTATGCTCATTTTCGCACGATTCAGCCTCTAATTCGCACATATCCGCTGTAATTCGAGTCTGTACTATCTAGTCATGTTAAGTTATCGTAACTGAGCACAATTCAACACCACAATGAACAATTTTGCTGGTTTTGAACGAATTATGCTCATTTTCGCACGATTCAGCCTCTAATTCGCACATATCCGCTGTAATTCGACTCTGTACTATCTAGTTATGTTAAGTTATCGTAACTGAGCACAATTCAACACCACAATGAACAATTTTGCTGGTTTTGAACGAATTATGCTCATTTTCGCACGATTCAGCCTCTAATTCGCACATATCCGCTGTAATTCGACTCTGTACTATCTAGTCATGTTAAGTTATCCTATCTGAGCACAATTCAACACCACAACGAACAATTTTGCTCGTTTTGCACGAATTATGCTCATTTTCGCACGATTCAGCCTCTAATTCGCACATATCCGCTGTAATTCGACTCTGTACTATCTAGTCATGTTAAGTTATCGTAACTGAGCACAATTCAACACCACAATGAACAATTTTGCTGGTTTTGAACGAATTATGCACATTTTCGCACGATTCAGCCTCTAATTCGCACATATCCGCTGTAATTCGACTCTGTACTATCTAGTTATGTTAAGTTATCGTAACTGAGCACAATTCAACACCACAATGAACAATTTTGCTGGTTTTGAACGAATTATGCTCATTTTCGCACGATTCAGCCTCTAATTCGCACATATCCGCTGTAATTCGACTCTGTACTATCTAGTCATGTTAAGTTATCCTATCTGAGCACAATTCAACACCACAACGAACAATTTTGCTCGTTTTGCACGAATTATGCTCATTTTCGCGCGATTCAGACTCTAATTCGCACATATCCGCTGTAATTCGACTCTGTACTATCTAGTCATGTTAAGTTATCGTAACTGAGCACAATTCAACACCACAATGAACAATTTTGCTGGTTTTGAACGAATTATGCACATTTTCGCACGATTCAGCCTCTAATTCGCACATATCCGCTGTAATTCGACTCTGTACTATCTAGTTATGTTAAGTTATCGTAACTGAGCACAATTCAACACCACAATGAACAATTTTGCTGGTTTTGAACGAATTATGCTCATTTTCGCACGATTCAGCCTCTAATTCGCACATATCCGCTGTAATTCGACTCTGTACTATCTAGTCATGTTAAGTTATCCTATCTGAGCACAATTCAACACCACAACGAACAATTTTGCTCGTTTTGCACGAATTATGCTCATTTTCGCACGATTCAGACTCTAATTCGCACATATCCGCTGTAATTCGACTCTGTACTATCTAGTCATGTTAAGTTATCGTAACTGAGCACAATTCAACACCACAATGAACAATTTTCTGGTTTTGAACGAATTATGCTCATTTTCGCACGATTCAGCCTCTAATTCGCACATATCCGCTGTCATTCGACTCTGTACTATCTAGTTATGTTAAGTTATCCTATCTGAGCACAATTCAACACCGCAATGAACAATTTTGCTCGTTTTGCACGAATTATGCTCATTTTCGCACGATTCAGCCTCTAATTCGCACATATCCGCTGTAATTCGACTCTGTACTATCTAGTTATGTTAAGTTATCCTATCTGAGCACAATTCAACACCACAACGAACAATTTTGCTCGTTTTGCACGAATTATGCTCATTTTCGCACGATTCAGCCTCTAATTCGCACATATCCGCTGTAATTCGACTCTGTGCTATCTAGTTATGTTAAGTTATCCTATCTGAGCACAATTCAACACCACAACGAACAATTTTGCTCGTTTTGCACGAATTATGCTCATTTTCGCACGATTCAGCCTCTAATTCGCACATATCCGCTGTAATTCGACTCTGTACTATCTAGTTATGTTAAGTTATCCTATCTGAGCACAATTCAACACCACAATGAACAATTTTGCTGGTTTTGAACGAATTATGCTCATTTTCTCACGATTCAGCCTCTAATTCGCACATATCCGCTGTAATTCGACTCTGTACTATCTAGTCATGTTAAGTTATCGTAACTGTGCACAATTCAACACCACAATGAACAATTTTGCTGGTTTTGAACGAATTATGCTCATTTTCGCGCGATTCAGCCTCTAATTCGCACATATCCGCTGTAATTCGACTCTGTACTATCTAGTTATGTTAAGTTATCCTATCTGAGCACAATTCAACACCACAATGAACAATTTTGCTCGTTTTGCACGAATTTTGCTCGTTTTGCACGAATTATGCCCATTTTCGCACAATTCAGCCTCTAATTCGCACACATCCGCTGTAATTCGACTCTGTAGTATCTAGTCATGTTAAGTTATCGTAACTGAGCACAATTCAACACCACAATGAACAATTTTGCTCGTTTTGAACGAATTATGCTCATTTTCGCACGATTCAGCCTCTAATTCGCACATATCCGCTGTAATTCGACTCTGTACTATCTAGTCATGTTAAGTTATCCTATCTGAGCACAATTCAACACCACAATGAACAATTTTGCTGGTTTTGAACGAATTATGCTCATTTTCTCACGATTCAGCCTCTAATTCGCACATATCCGCTGTAATTCGACTCTGTACTATCTAGTCATGTTAAGTTATCGTAACTGTGCACAATTCAACACCACAATGAACAATTTTGCTGGTTTTGAACGAATTATGCTCATTTTCGCGCGATTCAGCCTCTAATTCGCACATATCCGCTGTAATTCGACTCTGTACTATCTAGTTATGTTAAGTTATCCTATCTGAGCACAATTCAACACCACAACGAACAATTTTGCTCGTTTTGCACGAATTATGCTCATTTTCGCACGATTCAGCCTCTAATTCGCACATATCCGCTATAATTCGATTCTGTACTATCTAGTCATGTTAAGTTATCGTAACTGAGCACAATTCAACACCACAATGAACAATTTTGCTGGTTTTGAACGAATTACGCACATTTTCGCACGATTCAGCCTCTAATTCGCACATATCCGCTGTAATTCGACTCTGTACTATCTAGTTATGTTAAGTTATCCTATCTGAGCACAATTCAACACCACAACGAACAATTTTGCTCGTTTTGCACGAATTATGCTCATTTTCGCACGATTCAGCCTCTAATTCGCACATATCCGCTGTAATTCGACTCTGTACTATCTAGTTATGTTAAGTTATCGTAACTGAGCACAATTCAACACCACAATGAACAATTTTGCTGGTTTTGAACGAATTATGCTCATTTTCGCACGATTCAGCCTCTAATTCGCACATATCCGCTGTATTTCGACTCTGTACTATCTAGTCATGTTAAGTTATCGTAACTGAGCACAATTCAACACCACAACGAACAATTTTGCTCGTTTTGCACGAATTATGCTCATTTTCGCACGATTCAGCCTCTAATTCGCACATATCCGCTGTAATTCGACTCTGTACTATCTAGTCATGTTAAGTTATCGTAACTGAGCACAATTCAACACCACAATGAACAATTTTGCTCGTTTTGAACGAATTATGCTCATTTTCGCACGATTCAGCCTCTAATTCGCACATATCCGCTGTATTTCGACTCTGTACTATCTAGTCATGTTAAGTTATCGTAACTGAGCACAATTCAACACCACAATGAACAATTTTGCTCGTTTTGAACGAATTATGCTCATTTTCGCACGATTCAGCCTCTAATTCGCACATATCCGCTGTAATTCGAGTCTGTACTATCTAGTCATGTTAAGTTATCGTAACTGAGCACAATTCAACACCACAATGAACAATTTTGCTGGTTTTGAACGAATTATGCTCATTTTCGCACGATTCAGCCTCTAATTCGCACATATCCGCTGTAATTCGACTCTGTACTATCTAGTCATGTTAAGTTATCCTATCTGAGCACAATTCAACACCACAACGAACAATTTTGCTCGTTTTGCACGAATTATGCTCATTTTCGCACGATTCAGCCTCTAATTCGCACATATCCGCTGTAATTCGACTCTGTACTATCTAGTCATGTTAAGTTATCGTAACTGAGCACAATTCAACACCACAATGAACAATTTTGCTGGTTTTGAACGAATTATGCACATTTTCGCACGATTCAGCCTCTAATTCGCACATATCCGCTGTAATTCGACTCTGTACTATCTAGTTATGTTAAGTTATCGTAACTGAGCACAATTCAACACCACAATGAACAATTTTGCTGGTTTTGAACGAATTATGCTCATTTTCGCACGATTCAGCCTCTAATTCGCACATATCCGCTGTAATTCGACTCTGTACTATCTAGTCATGTTAAGTTATCGTAACTGAGCACAATTCAACACCACAATGAACAATTTTCTGGTTTTGAACGAATTATGCTCATTTTCGCACGATTCAGCCTCTAATTCGCACATATCCGCTGTAATTCGACTCTGTACTATCTAGTTATGTTAAGTTATCCTATCTGAGCACAATTCAACACCACAATGAACAATTTTGCTGGTTTTGAACGAATTATGCTCATTTTCGCACGATTCAGCCTCTAATTCGCACATATCCGCTGTAATTCGACTCTGTACTATCTAGTTATGTTAAGTTATCGTAACTGAGCACAATTCAACACCACAATGAACAATTTTGCTGGTTTTGAACGAATTATGCTCATTTTCGCACGATTCAGCCTCTAATTCGCACATATCCGCTGTAATTCGACTCTGTACTATCTAGTCATGTTAAGTTATCCTATCTGAGCACAATTCAACACCACAACGAACAATTTTGCTCGTTTTGCACGAATTATGCTCATTTTCGCACGATTCAGCCTCTAATTCGCACATATCCGCTGTAATTCGACTCTGTACTATCTAGTCATGTTAAGTTATCGTAACTGAGCACAATTCAACACCACAATGAACAATTTTGCTGGTTTTGAACGAATTATGCTCATATTCGCACGATTCAGCCTCTAATTCGCACATATCCGCTGTAATTCGACTCTGTACTATCTAGTTATGTTAAGTTATCGTAACTGAGCACAATTCAACACCACAATGAACAATTTTGCTGGTTTTGAACGAATTATGCTCGTTTTCGCACGATGCAGCCTCTAATTCGCACATATCCGCTGTAATTCGACTCTGTACTATCTAGTCATGTTAAGTTATCGTAACTGAGCACAATTCAACACCACAATGAACAATTTTGCTGGTTTTGAACGAATTATGCTCATTTTCGCACGATTCAGCCTCTAATTCGCACATATCCGCTGTAATTCGACTCTGTACTATCTAGTTATGTTAAGTTATCCTATCTGAGCACAATTCAACACCACAATGAACAATTTTGCTCGTTTTGCACGAAGTATGCTCGTTTTCGCACGATTCAGCCTCTAATTCGCACATATCCGCCGTATTTCGACTCTGTACTATCTAGTCATGTTAAGTTATCGTAACTGAGCACAATTCAACACCACAATGAACAATTTTGCTCGTTTTGAACGAATTATGCTCATTTTCGCACGATTCAGCCTCTAATTCGCACATATCCGCTGTAATTCGAGTCTGTACTATCTAGTCATGTTAAGTTATCGTAACTGAGCACAATTCAACACCACAATGAATAATTTTGCTGGTTTTGAACGAATTGTGCTCATTTTCGCACGATTCAGCCTCTAATTCGCACATATCCGCTGTAATTCGACTCTGTACCATCTAGTTATTTTAAGTTATCCTATCTGAGCACAATTCAACACCACAATGAACAATTTTGCTGGTTTTGAACGAATTATGCTCATTTTCGCACGATTCAGCCTCTAATTCGCACATATCCGCTGCAATTCGACTCTGTACTATCTAGTTACGTTAAGTTATCCTATCTGAGCACAATTCAACACCACAACGAACAATTTTGCTCGTTTTGCACGAATTATGCTCATTTTCGCACGATTCAGCCTCTAATTCGCACATATCCGCTATAATTCGACTCTGTACTATCTAGTCATGTTAAGTTATCGTAACTGAGCACAATTCAACACCACAATGAACAATTTTGCTGGTTTTGAACGAATTATGCTCATTTTCTCACGATTCAGCCTCTAATTCGCACATATCCGCTGTAATTCGACTCTGTACTATCTAGTCATGTTAAGTTATCGTAACTGTGCACAATTCAACACCACAATGAACAATTTTGCTGGTTTTGAACGAATTATGCTCATTTTCGCGCGATTCAGCCTCTAATTCGCACATATCCGCTGTAATTCGACTCTGTACTATCTAGTTATGTTAAGTTATCCTATCTGAGCACAATTCAACACCACAACGAACAATTTTGCTCGTTTTGCACGAATTATGCTCATTTTCGCACGATTCAGCCTCTAATTCGCACATATCCGCTGTAATTCGACTCTGTACTATCTAGTCATGTTAAGTTATCGTAACTGAGCACAATTCAACACCACAATGAACAATTTTGCTGGTTTTGAACGAATTATGCTCATTTTCGCACGATTCAGCCTCTAATTCGCACATATCCGCTGTAATTCGACTCTGTACTATCTAGTTATGTTAAGTTATCCTATCTGAGCACAATTCAACACCACAACGAACAATTTTGCTCGTTTTGCACGAATTATGCTCATTTTCGCACGATTCAGCCTCTAATTCGCACATATCCGCTGTAATTCGACTCTGTACTATCTAGTTATGTTAAGTTATCCTATCTGAGCACAATTCAACACCACAACGAACAATTTTGCTCGTTTTGCACGAATTATGCTCATTTTCGCACGATTCAGCCTCTAATTCGCACATATCCGCTGTAATTCGACTCTGTACTATCTAGTTATGTTAAGTTATCCTATCTGAGCACAATTCAACACCACAATGAACAATTTTGCTGGTTTTGAACGAATTATGCTCATTTTCTCACGATTCAGCCTCTAATTCGCACATATCCGCTGTAATTCGACTCTGTACTATCTAGTCATGTTAAGTTATCGTAACTGTGCACAATTCAACACCACAATGAACAATTTTGCTGGTTTTGAACGAATTATGCTCATTTTCGCGCGATTCAGCCTCTAATTCGCACATATCCGCTGTAATTCGACTCTGTACTATCTAGTTATGTTAAGTTATCCTATCTGAGCACAATTCAACACCACAACGAACAATTTTGCTCGTTTTGCACGAATTATGCTCATTTTCGCACGATTCAGCCTCTAATTCGCACATATCCGCTATAATTCGATTCTGTACTATCTAGTCATGTTAAGTTATCGTAACTGAGCACAATTCAACACCACAATGAACAATTTTGCTGGTTTTGAACGAATTATGCTCATTTTCGCACGATTCAGCCTCTAATTCGCACATATCCGCTGTAATTCGACTCTGTACTATCTAGTTATGTTAAGTTATCCTATCTGAGCACAATTCAACACCACAACGAACAATTTTGCTCGTTTTGCACGAATTATGCTCATTTTCGCACGATTCAGCCTCTAATTCGCACATATCCGCTGTAATTCGACTCTGTGCTATCTAGTTATGTTAAGTTATCCTATCTGAGCACAATTCAACACCACAACGAACAATTTTGCTCGTTTTGCACGAATAATGCTCATTTTCGCACGATTCAGCCTCTAATTCGCACATATCCGCTGTAATTCGACTCTGTACTATCTAGTTATGTTAAGTTATCCTATCTGAGCACAATTCAACACCACAATGAACAATTTTGCTGGTTTTGAACGAATTATGCTCATTTTCTCACGATTCAGCCTCTAATTCGCACATATCCGCTGTAATTCGACTCTGTACTATCTAGTCATGTTAAGTTATCGTAACTGTGCACAATTCAACACCACAATGAACAATTTTGCTGGTTTTGAACGAATTATGCTCATTTTCGCGCGATTCAGCCTCTAATTCGCACATATCCGCTGTAATTCGACTCTGTACTATCTAGTTATGTTAAGTTATCCTATCTGAGCACAATTCAACACCACAATGAACAATTTTGCTCGTTTTGCACGAATTATGCCCATTTTCGCACAATTCAGCCTCTAATTCGCACACATCCGCTGTAATTCGACTCTGTACTATCTAGTCATGTTAAGTTATCGTAACTGAGCACAATTCAACACCACAATGAACAATTTTGCTCGTTTTGAACGAATTATGCTCATTTTCGCACGATTCAGCCTCTAATTCGCACATATCCGCTGTAATTCGACTCTGTACTATCTAGTCATGTTAAGTTATCGTAACTGAGCACAATTCAACACCACAATGAACAATTTTGCTGGTTTTGAACGAATTATGCTCATATTCGCACGATTCAGCCTCTAATTCGCACATATCCGCTGTAATTCGACTCTGTACTATCTAGTTATGTTAAGTTATCGTAACTGAGCACAATTCAACACCACAATGAACAATTTTGCTGGTTTTGAACGAATTATGCTCGTTTTCGCACGATTCAGCCTCTAATTCGCACATATCCGCCGTATTTCGACTCTGTACTATCTAGTCATGTTAAGTTATCGTAACTGAGCACAATTCAACACCACAATGAACAATTTTGCTCGTTTTGAACGAATTATGCTCATTTTCGCACGATTCAGCCTCTAATTCGCACATATCCGCTGTAATTCGAGTCTGTACTATCTAGTCATGTTAAGTTATCGTAACTGAGCACAATTCAACACCACAATGAACAATTTTGCTGGTTTTGAACGAATTATGCTCATTTTCGCACGATTCAGCCTCTAATTCGCACATATCCGCTGTAATTCGACTCTGTACTATCTAGTTATGTTAAGTTATCCTATCTGAGCACAATTCAACACCACAATGAACAATTTTGCTGGTTTTGAACGAATTATGCTCATTTTCGCACGATTCAGCCTCTAATTCGCACATATCCGCTGTAATTCGACTCTGTACTATCTAGTTATGTTAAGTTATCCTATCTGAGCACAATTCAACACCACAACGATCAATTTTGCTCGTTTTGCACGAATTATGCTCATTTTCGCACGATTCAGCCTCTAATTCGCACATATCCGCTGTAATTCGACTCTGTACTATCTAGTCATGTTAAGTTATCGTAACTGAGCACAATTCAACACCACAATGAACAATTTTGCTGGTTTTGAACGAATTATGCTCATTTTCGCACGATTCAGCCTCTAATTCGCACATATCCGCTGTAATTCGACTCTGTACTATCTAGTTATGTTAAGTTATCGTAGCTGAGCACAATTCAACACCACAATGAACAATTTTGCTGGTTTTGAACGAATTATGCACATTTTCGCACGATTCAGCCTCTAATTCGCACATATCCGCTGTAATTCGACTCTGTACTATCTAGTTATGTTAAGTTATCGTAACTGAGCACAATTCAACACCACAATGAACAATTTTGCTGGTTTTGAACGAATTATGCTCATTTTCGCACGATTCAGCCTCTAATTCGCACATATCCGCTGTAATTCGACTCTGTACTATCTAGTCATGTTAAGTTATCGTAACTGAGCACAATTCAACACCACAATGAACAATTTTGCTGGTTTTGAACGAATTATGCTCATTTTCGCACGATTCAGCCTCTAATTCGCACATATCCGCTGTAATTCGACTCTGTACTATCTAGTTATGTTAAGTTATCCTATCTGAGCACAATTCAACACCACAATGAACAATTTTGCTCGTTTTGCACGAAGTATGCTCGTTTTCGCACGATTCAGCCTCTAATTCGCACATATCCGCCGTATTTCGACTCTGTACTATCTAGTCATGTTAAGTTATCGTAACTGAGCACAATTCAACACCACAATGAACAATTTTGCTCGTTTTGAACGAATTATGCTCATTTTCGCACGATTCAGCCTCTAATTCGCACATATCCGCTGTAATTCGAGTCTGTACTATCTAGTCATGTTAAGTTATCGTAACTGAGCACAATTCAACACCACAATGAACAATTTTGCTGGTTTTGAACGAATTGTGCTCATTTTCGCACGATTCAGCCTCTAATTCGCACATATCCGCTGTAATTCGACTCTGTACCATCTAGTTATGTTAAGTTATCCTATCTGAGCACAATTCAACACCACAATGAACAATTTTGCTGGTTTTGAACGAATTATGCTCATTTTCGCACGATTCAGCCTCTAATTCGCACATATCCGCTGCAATTCGACTCTGTACTATCTAGTTACGTTAAGTTATCCTATCTGAGCACAATTCAACACCACAACGAACAATTTTGCTCGTTTTGCACGAATTATGCTCATTTTCGCACGATTCAGCCTCTAATTCGCACATATCCGCTATAATTCGACTCTGTACTATCTAGTCATGTTAAGTTATCGTAACTGAGCACAATTCAACACCACAATGAACAATTTTGCTGGTTTTGAACGAATTATGCTCATTTTCGCACGATTCAGCCTCTAATTCGCACATATCCGCTGTAATTCGACTCTGTACTATCTAGTTATGTTAAGTTATCGTAACTGAGCACAATTCAACACCACAATGAACAATTTTGCTGGTTTTGAACGAATTATGCTCATTTTCGCACGATTCAGCCTCTAATTCGCACATATCCGCTGTAATTCGACTCTGTACTATCTAGTTATGTTAAGTTATCCTATCTGAGCACAATTCAACACCACAACGAACAATTTTGCTCGTTTTGCACGAATTATGCTCATTTTCGCACGATTCAGCCTCTAATTCGCACATATCCGCTGTATTTCGACTCTGTACTATCTAGTCATGTTAAGTTATCGTAACTGAGCACAATTCAACACCACAATGAACAATTTTGCTCGTTTTGAACGAATTATGCTCATTTTCGCACGATTCAGCCTCTAATTCGCACATATCCGCTGTAATTCGAGTCTGTACTATCTAGTCATGTTAAGTTATCGTAACTGAGCACAATTCAACACCACAATGAACAATTTTGCTGGTTTTGAACGAATTATGCTCATTTTCGCACGATTCAGCCTCTAATTCGCACATATCCGCTGTAATTCGACTCTGTACTATCTAGTTATGTTAAGTTATCGTAACTGAGCACAATTCAACACCACAATGAACAATTTTGCTGGTTTTGAACGAATTATGCTCATTTTCGCACGATTCAGCCTCTAATTCGCACATATCCGCTGTAATTCGACTCTGTACTATCTAGTCATGTTAAGTTATCCTATCTGAGCACAATTCAACACCACAACGAACAATTTTGCTCGTTTTGCACGAATTATGCTCATTTTCGCACGATTCAGCCTCTAATTCGCACATATCCGCTGTAATTCGACTCTGTACTATCTAGTCATGTTAAGTTATCGTAACTGAGCACAATTCAACACCACAATGAACAATTTTGCTGGTTTTGAACGAATTATGCACATTTTCGCACGATTCAGCCTCTAATTCGCACATATCCGCTGTAATTCGACTCTGTACTATCTAGTTATGTTAAGTTATCGTAACTGAGCACAATTCAACACCACAATGAACAATTTTGCTGGTTTTGAACGAATTATGCTCATTTTCGCACGATTCAGCCTCTAATTCGCACATATCCGCTGTAATTCGACTCTGTACTATCTAGTCATGTTAAGTTATCCTATCTGAGCACAATTCAACACCACAACGAACAATTTTGCTCGTTTTGCACGAATTATGCTCATTTTCGCGCGATTCAGACTCTAATTCGCACATATCCGCTGTAATTCGACTCTGTACTATCTAGTCATGTTAAGTTATCGTAACTGAGCACAATTCAACACCACAATGAACAATTTTGCTGGTTTTGAACGAATTATGCACATTTTCGCACGATTCAGCCTCTAATTCGCACATATCCGCTGTAATTCGACTCTGTACTATCTAGTTATGTTAAGTTATCGTAACTGAGCACAATTCAACACCACAATGAACAATTTTGCTGGTTTTGAACGAATTATGCTCATTTTCGCACGATTCAGCCTCTAATTCGCACATATCCGCTGTAATTCGACTCTGTACTATCTAGTCATGTTAAGTTATCCTATCTGAGCACAATTCAACACCACAACGAACAATTTTGCTCGTTTTGCACGAATTATGCTCATTTTCGCACGATTCAGACTCTAATTCGCACATATCCGCTGTAATTCGACTCTGTACTATCTAGTCATGTTAAGTTATCGTAACTGAGCACAATTCAACACCACAATGAACAATTTTCTGGTTTTGAACGAATTATGCTCATTTTCGCACGATTCAGCCTCTAATTCGCACATATCCGCTGTCATTCGACTCTGTACTATCTAGTTATGTTAAGTTATCCTATCTGAGCACAATTCAACACCGCAATGAACAATTTTGCTCGTTTTGCACGAATTATGCTCATTTTCGCACGATTCAGCCTCTAATTCGCACATATCCGCTGTAATTCGACTCTGTACTATCTAGTTATGTTAAGTTATCCTATCTGAGCACAATTCAACACCACAACGAACAATTTTGCTCGTTTTGCACGAATTATGCTCATTTTCGCACGATTCAGCCTCTAATTCGCACATATCCGCTGTAATTCGACTCTGTGCTATCTAGTTATGTTAAGTTATCCTATCTGAGCACAATTCAACACCACAACGAACAATTTTGCTCGTTTTGCACGAATTATGCTCATTTTCGCACGATTCAGCCTCTAATTCGCACATATCCGCTGTAATTCGACTCTGTACTATCTAGTTATGTTAAGTTATCCTATCTGAGCACAATTCAACACCACAATGAACAATTTTGCTGGTTTTGAACGAATTATGCTCATTTTCTCACGATTCAGCCTCTAATTCGCACATATCCGCTGTAATTCGACTCTGTACTATCTAGTCATGTTAAGTTATCGTAACTGTGCACAATTCAACACCACAATGAACAATTTTGCTGGTTTTGAACGAATTATGCTCATTTTCGCGCGATTCAGCCTCTAATTCGCACATATCCGCTGTAATTCGACTCTGTACTATCTAGTTATGTTAAGTTATCCTATCTGAGCACAATTCAACACCACAATGAACAATTTTGCTCGTTTTGCACGAATTTTGCTCGTTTTGCACGAATTATGCCCATTTTCGCACAATTCAGCCTCTAATTCGCACACATCCGCTGTAATTCGACTCTGTAGTATCTAGTCATGTTAAGTTATCGTAACTGAGCACAATTCAACACCACAATGAACAATTTTGCTCGTTTTGAACGAATTATGCTCATTTTCGCACGATTCAGCCTCTAATTCGCACATATCCGCTGTAATTCGACTCTGTACTATCTAGTCATGTTAAGTTATCCTATCTGAGCACAATTCAACACCACAATGAACAATTTTGCTGGTTTTGAACGAATTATGCTCATTTTCTCACGATTCAGCCTCTAATTCGCACATATCCGCTGTAATTCGACTCTGTACTATCTAGTCATGTTAAGTTATCGTAACTGTGCACAATTCAACACCACAATGAACAATTTTGCTGGTTTTGAACGAATTATGCTCATTTTCGCGCGATTCAGCCTCTAATTCGCACATATCCGCTGTAATTCGACTCTGTACTATCTAGTTATGTTAAGTTATCCTATCTGAGCACAATTCAACACCACAACGAACAATTTTGCTCGTTTTGCACGAATTATGCTCATTTTCGCACGATTCAGCCTCTAATTCGCACATATCCGCTATAATTCGATTCTGTACTATCTAGTCATGTTAAGTTATCGTAACTGAGCACAATTCAACACCACAATGAACAATTTTGCTGGTTTTGAACGAATTACGCACATTTTCGCACGATTCAGCCTCTAATTCGCACATATCCGCTGTAATTCGACTCTGTACTATCTAGTTATGTTAAGTTATCCTATCTGAGCACAATTCAACACCACAACGAACAATTTTGCTCGTTTTGCACGAATTATGCTCATTTTCGCACGATTCAGCCTCTAATTCGCACATATCCGCTGTAATTCGACTCTGTACTATCTAGTTATGTTAAGTTATCGTAACTGAGCACAATTCAACACCACAATGAACAATTTTGCTGGTTTTGAACGAATTATGCTCATTTTCGCACGATTCAGCCTCTAATTCGCACATATCCGCTGTATTTCGACTCTGTACTATCTAGTCATGTTAAGTTATCGTAACTGAGCACAATTCAACACCACAACGAACAATTTTGCTCGTTTTGCACGAATTATGCTCATTTTCGCACGATTCAGCCTCTAATTCGCACATATCCGCTGTAATTCGACTCTGTACTATCTAGTCATGTTAAGTTATCGTAACTGAGCACAATTCAACACCACAATGAACAATTTTGCTCGTTTTGAACGAATTATGCTCATTTTCGCACGATTCAGCCTCTAATTCGCACATATCCGCTGTATTTCGACTCTGTACTATCTAGTCATGTTAAGTTATCGTAACTGAGCACAATTCAACACCACAATGAACAATTTTGCTCGTTTTGAACGAATTATGCTCATTTTCGCACGATTCAGCCTCTAATTCGCACATATCCGCTGTAATTCGAGTCTGTACTATCTAGTCATGTTAAGTTATCGTAACTGAGCACAATTCAACACCACAATGAACAATTTTGCTGGTTTTGAACGAATTATGCTCATTTTCGCACGATTCAGCCTCTAATTCGCACATATCCGCTGTAATTCGACTCTGTACTATCTAGTCATGTTAAGTTATCCTATCTGAGCACAATTCAACACCACAACGAACAATTTTGCTCGTTTTGCACGAATTATGCTCATTTTCGCACGATTCAGCCTCTAATTCGCACATATCCGCTGTAATTCGACTCTGTACTATCTAGTCATGTTAAGTTATCGTAACTGAGCACAATTCAACACCACAATGAACAATTTTGCTGGTTTTGAACGAATTATGCACATTTTCGCACGATTCAGCCTCTAATTCGCACATATCCGCTGTAATTCGACTCTGTACTATCTAGTTATGTTAAGTTATCGTAACTGAGCACAATTCAACACCACAATGAACAATTTTGCTGGTTTTGAACGAATTATGCTCATTTTCGCACGATTCAGCCTCTAATTCGCACATATCCGCTGTAATTCGACTCTGTACTATCTAGTCATGTTAAGTTATCGTAACTGAGCACAATTCAACACCACAATGAACAATTTTCTGGTTTTGAACGAATTATGCTCATTTTCGCACGATTCAGCCTCTAATTCGCACATATCCGCTGTAATTCGACTCTGTACTATCTAGTTATGTTAAGTTATCCTATCTGAGCACAATTCAACACCACAATGAACAATTTTGCTGGTTTTGAACGAATTATGCTCATTTTCGCACGATTCAGCCTCTAATTCGCACATATCCGCTGTAATTCGACTCTGTACTATCTAGTTATGTTAAGTTATCGTAACTGAGCACAATTCAACACCACAATGAACAATTTTGCTGGTTTTGAACGAATTATGCTCATTTTCGCACGATTCAGCCTCTAATTCGCACATATCCGCTGTAATTCGACTCTGTACTATCTAGTCATGTTAAGTTATCCTATCTGAGCACAATTCAACACCACAACGAACAATTTTGCTCGTTTTGCACGAATTATGCTCATTTTCGCACGATTCAGCCTCTAATTCGCACATATCCGCTGTAATTCGACTCTGTACTATCTAGTCATGTTAAGTTATCGTAACTGAGCACAATTCAACACCACAATGAACAATTTTGCTGGTTTTGAACGAATTATGCTCATATTCGCACGATTCAGCCTCTAATTCGCACATATCCGCTGTAATTCGACTCTGTACTATCTAGTTATGTTAAGTTATCGTAACTGAGCACAATTCAACACCACAATGAACAATTTTGCTGGTTTTGAACGAATTATGCTCGTTTTCGCACGATGCAGCCTCTAATTCGCACATATCCGCTGTAATTCGACTCTGTACTATCTAGTCATGTTAAGTTATCGTAACTGAGCACAATTCAACACCACAATGAACAATTTTGCTGGTTTTGAACGAATTATGCTCATTTTCGCACGATTCAGCCTCTAATTCGCACATATCCGCTGTAATTCGACTCTGTACTATCTAGTTATGTTAAGTTATCCTATCTGAGCACAATTCAACACCACAATGAACAATTTTGCTCGTTTTGCACGAAGTATGCTCGTTTTCGCACGATTCAGCCTCTAATTCGCACATATCCGCCGTATTTCGACTCTGTACTATCTAGTCATGTTAAGTTATCGTAACTGAGCACAATTCAACACCACAATGAACAATTTTGCTCGTTTTGAACGAATTATGCTCATTTTCGCACGATTCAGCCTCTAATTCGCACATATCCGCTGTAATTCGAGTCTGTACTATCTAGTCATGTTAAGTTATCGTAACTGAGCACAATTCAACACCACAATGAATAATTTTGCTGGTTTTGAACGAATTGTGCTCATTTTCGCACGATTCAGCCTCTAATTCGCACATATCCGCTGTAATTCGACTCTGTACCATCTAGTTATTTTAAGTTATCCTATCTGAGCACAATTCAACACCACAATGAACAATTTTGCTGGTTTTGAACGAATTATGCTCATTTTCGCACGATTCAGCCTCTAATTCGCACATATCCGCTGCAATTCGACTCTGTACTATCTAGTTACGTTAAGTTATCCTATCTGAGCACAATTCAACACCACAACGAACAATTTTGCTCGTTTTGCACGAATTATGCTCATTTTCGCACGATTCAGCCTCTAATTCGCACATATCCGCTATAATTCGACTCTGTACTATCTAGTCATGTTAAGTTATCGTAACTGAGCACAATTCAACACCACAATGAACAATTTTGCTGGTTTTGAACGAATTATGCTCATTTTCTCACGATTCAGCCTCTAATTCGCACATATCCGCTGTAATTCGACTCTGTACTATCTAGTCATGTTAAGTTATCGTAACTGTGCACAATTCAACACCACAATGAACAATTTTGCTGGTTTTGAACGAATTATGCTCATTTTCGCGCGATTCAGCCTCTAATTCGCACATATCCGCTGTAATTCGACTCTGTACTATCTAGTTATGTTAAGTTATCCTATCTGAGCACAATTCAACACCACAACGAACAATTTTGCTCGTTTTGCACGAATTATGCTCATTTTCGCACGATTCAGCCTCTAATTCGCACATATCCGCTGTAATTCGACTCTGTACTATCTAGTCATGTTAAGTTATCGTAACTGAGCACAATTCAACACCACAATGAACAATTTTGCTGGTTTTGAACGAATTATGCTCATTTTCGCACGATTCAGCCTCTAATTCGCACATATCCGCTGTAATTCGACTCTGTACTATCTAGTTATGTTAAGTTATCCTATCTGAGCACAATTCAACACCACAACGAACAATTTTGCTCGTTTTGCACGAATTATGCTCATTTTCGCACGATTCAGCCTCTAATTCGCACATATCCGCTGTAATTCGACTCTGTACTATCTAGTTATGTTAAGTTATCCTATCTGAGCACAATTCAACACCACAACGAACAATTTTGCTCGTTTTGCACGAATTATGCTCATTTTCGCACGATTCAGCCTCTAATTCGCACATATCCGCTGTAATTCGACTCTGTACTATCTAGTTATGTTAAGTTATCCTATCTGAGCACAATTCAACACCACAATGAACAATTTTGCTGGTTTTGAACGAATTATGCTCATTTTCTCACGATTCAGCCTCTAATTCGCACATATCCGCTGTAATTCGACTCTGTACTATCTAGTCATGTTAAGTTATCGTAACTGTGCACAATTCAACACCACAATGAACAATTTTGCTGGTTTTGAACGAATTATGCTCATTTTCGCGCGATTCAGCCTCTAATTCGCACATATCCGCTGTAATTCGACTCTGTACTATCTAGTTATGTTAAGTTATCCTATCTGAGCACAATTCAACACCACAACGAACAATTTTGCTCGTTTTGCACGAATTATGCTCATTTTCGCACGATTCAGCCTCTAATTCGCACATATCCGCTATAATTCGATTCTGTACTATCTAGTCATGTTAAGTTATCGTAACTGAGCACAATTCAACACCACAATGAACAATTTTGCTGGTTTTGAACGAATTATGCTCATTTTCGCACGATTCAGCCTCTAATTCGCACATATCCGCTGTAATTCGACTCTGTACTATCTAGTTATGTTAAGTTATCCTATCTGAGCACAATTCAACACCACAACGAACAATTTTGCTCGTTTTGCACGAATTATGCTCATTTTCGCACGATTCAGCCTCTAATTCGCACATATCCGCTGTAATTCGACTCTGTGCTATCTAGTTATGTTAAGTTATCCTATCTGAGCACAATTCAACACCACAACGAACAATTTTGCTCGTTTTGCACGAATAATGCTCATTTTCGCACGATTCAGCCTCTAATTCGCACATATCCGCTGTAATTCGACTCTGTACTATCTAGTTATGTTAAGTTATCCTATCTGAGCACAATTCAACACCACAATGAACAATTTTGCTGGTTTTGAACGAATTATGCTCATTTTCTCACGATTCAGCCTCTAATTCGCACATATCCGCTGTAATTCGACTCTGTACTATCTAGTCATGTTAAGTTATCGTAACTGTGCACAATTCAACACCACAATGAACAATTTTGCTGGTTTTGAACGAATTATGCTCATTTTCGCGCGATTCAGCCTCTAATTCGCACATATCCGCTGTAATTCGACTCTGTACTATCTAGTTATGTTAAGTTATCCTATCTGAGCACAATTCAACACCACAATGAACAATTTTGCTCGTTTTGCACGAATTATGCCCATTTTCGCACAATTCAGCCTCTAATTCGCACACATCCGCTGTAATTCGACTCTGTACTATCTAGTCATGTTAAGTTATCGTAACTGAGCACAATTCAACACCACAATGAACAATTTTGCTCGTTTTGAACGAATTATGCTCATTTTCGCACGATTCAGCCTCTAATTCGCACATATCCGCTGTAATTCGACTCTGTACTATCTAGTCATGTTAAGTTATCGTAACTGAGCACAATTCAACACCACAATGAACAATTTTGCTGGTTTTGAACGAATTATGCTCATTTTCGCACGATTCAGCCTCTAATTCGCACATATCCGCTGTAATTCGACTCTGTACTATCTAGTTATGTTAAGTTATCGTAACTGAGCACAATTCAACACCACAATGAACAATTTTGCTGGTTTTGAACGAATTATGCTCATTTTCGCACGATTCAGCCTCTAATTCGCACATATCCGCTGCATTTCGACTCTGTACTATCTAGTCATGTTAAGTTATCGTAACTGAGCACAATTCAACACCACAACGAACAATTTTGCTCGTTTTGCACGAATTATGCTCATTTTCGCACGATTCAGCCTCTAATTCGCACATATCCGCTGTAATTCGACTCTGTACTATCTAGTCATGTTAAGTTATCGTAACTCAGCACAATTCAACACCACAATGAACAATTTTGCTGGTTTTGAACGAATTATGCTCATTTTCGCACGATTCAGCCTCTAATTCGCACATATCCGCTGAAATTCGACTCTGTACTATCTAGTTATGTTAAGTTATCCTATCTGAGCACAATTCAACACCACAATGAACAATTTTTCTCGTTTTGCACGAATTATGCTCATTTTCGCACGATTCAGCCTCTAATTCGCACATATCCGCTGTAATTCGACTCTGTACTATCTAGTTATGTTAAGTTATCCTATCTGAGCACAATTCAACACCACAATGAACAATTTTGCTCGTTTTGCACGAATTATGCTCGTTTTCGCACGATTCAGCCTCTAATTCGCACATATCCGCTGTATTTCGACTCTGTACTATCTAGTCATGTTAAGTTATCGTAACTGAGCACAATTCAACACCACAATGAACAATTTTGCTGGTTTTGAACGAATTATGCACATTTTCGCACGATTCAGCCTCTAATTCGCACATATCCGCTGTAATTCGACTCTGTACTATCTAGTCATGTTAAGTTATCGTAACTGAGCACAATTCAACACCACAATGAACAATTTTGCTGGTTTTGAACGAATTATGCTCATTTTCGCACGATTCAGCCTCTAATTCGCACATATCCGCTGTAATTCGACTCTGTAATATCTAGTTATGTTAAGTTATCCTATCTGAGCACAATTCAACACCACAACGAACAATTTTGCTCGTTTTGCACGAATTATGCTCATTTTCGCACGATTCAGCCTCTAATTCGCACATATCCGGTGTAATTCGACTCTGTACTATCTAGTCATGTTAAGTTATCGTAACTGAGCACAATTCAACACCACAATGAACAATTTTGCTGGGTTTGAACGAATTATGCACATTTTCGCACGATTCAGCCTCTAATTCGCACATATCCGCTGTAATTCGACTCTGTACTATCTAGTTATGTTAAGTTATCCTATCTGAGCACAATTCAACACCACAACGAACAATTTTGCTCGTTTTGCACGAATTATGCTCATTTTCGCACGATTCAGCCTCTAATTCGCACATATCCGCTATAATTCGATTCTGTACTATCTAGTCATGTTAAGTTATCGTAACTGAGCACAATTCAACACCACAATGAACAATTTTGCTGGTTTTGAACGAATTATGCTCATTTTCGCACGATTCAGCCTCTAATTCGCACATATCCGCTGTAATTCGACTCTGTACTATCTAGTTATGTTAAGTTATCCTATCTGAGCACAATTCAACACCACAACGAACAATTTTGCTCGTTTTGCACGAATTATGCTCATTTTCGCACGATTCAGCCTCTAATTCGCACATATCCGCTGTAATTCGACTCTGTGCTATCTAGTTATGTTAAGTTATCCTATCTGAGCACAATTCAACACCACAACGAACAATTTTGCTCGTTTTGCACGAATTATGCTCATTTTCGCACGATTCAGCCTCTAATTCGCACATATCCGCTGTAATTCGACTCTGTACTATCTAGTTATGTTAAGTTATCCTATCTGAGCACAATTCAACACCACAATGAACAATTTTGCTGGTTTTGAACGAATTATGCTCATTTTCTCACGATTCAGCCTCTAATTCGCACATATCCGCTGTAATTCGACTCTGTACTATCTAGTCATGTTAAGTTATCGTAACTGTGCACAATTCAACACCACAATGAACAATTTTGCTGGTTTTGAACGAATTATGCTCATTTTCGCGCGATTCAGCCTCTAATTCGCACATATCCGCTGTAATTCGACTCTGTACTATCTAGTTATGTTAAGTTATCCTATCTGAGCACAATTCAACACCACAATGAACAATTTTGCTCGTTTTGCACGAATTTTGCTCGTTTTGCACGAATTATGCCCATTTTCGCACAATTCAGCCTCTAATTCGCACACTTCCGCTGTAATTCGACCCTGTACTATCTAGTCATGTTAAGTTATCGTAACTGAGCACAATTCAACACCACAATGAACAATTTTGCTCGTTTTGAACGAATTATGCTCATTTTCGCACGATTCAGCCTCTAATTCGCACATATCCGCTGTAATTCGACTCTGTACTATCTAGTCATGTTAAGTTATCGTAACTGAGCACAATTCAACACCACAATGAACAATTTTGCTGGTTTTGAACGAATTATGCTCATTTTCGCACGATTCAGCCTCTAATTCGCACATATCCGCTGTAATTCGACTCTGTACTATCTAGTTATGTTAAGTTATCGTAACTGAGCACAATTCAACACCACAATGAACAATTTTGCTGGTTTTGAACGAATTATGCTCATTTTCGCACGATTCAGCCTCTAATTCGCACATATCCGCTGTATTTCGACTCTGTACTATCTAGTCATGTTAAGTTATCGTAACTGAGCACAATTCAACACCACAACGAACAATTTTGCTCGTTTTGCACGAATTATGCTCATTTTCGCACGATTCAGCCTCTAATTCGCACATATCCGCTGTAATTCGACTCTGTACTATCTAGTCATGTTAAGTTATCGTAACTGAGCACAATTCAACACCACAATGAACAATTTTGCTGGTTTTGAACGAATTATGCTCATTTTCTCACGATTCAGCCTCTAATTCGCACATATCCGCTGTAATTCGACTCTGTACTATCTAGTCATGTTAAGTTATCGTAACTGTGCACAATTCAACACCACAATGAACAATTTTGCTGGTTTTGAACGAATTATGCTCATTTTCGCGCGATTCAGCCTCTAATTCGCACATATCCGCTGTAATTCGACTCTGTACTATCTAGTTATGTTAAGTTATCCTATCTGAGCACAATTCAACACCACAATGAACAATTTTGCTCGTTTTGCACGAATTTTGCTCGTTTTGCACGAATTATGCCCATTTTCGCACAATTCAGCCTCTAATTCGCACACTTCCGCTGTAATTCGACCCTGTACTATCTAGTCATGTTAAGTTATCGTAACTGAGCACAATTCAACACCACAATGAACAATTTTGCTCGTTTTGAACGAATTATGCTCATTTTCGCACGATTCAGCCTCTAATTCGCACATATCCGCTGTAATTCGACTCTGTACTATCTAGTCATGTTAAGTTATCGTAACTGAGCACAATTCAACACCACAATGAACAATTTTGCTGGTTTTGAACGAATTATGCTCATTTTCGCACGATTCAGCCTCTAATTCGCACATATCCGCTGTAATTCGACTCTGTACTATCTAGTTATGTTAAGTTATCGTAACTGAGCACAATTCAACACCACAATGAACAATTTTGCTGGTTTTGAACGAATTATGCTCATTTTCGCACGATTCAGCCTCTAATTCGCACATATCCGCTGTATTTCGACTCTGTACTATCTAGTCATGTTAAGTTATCGTAACTGAGCACAATTCAACACCACAACGAACAATTTTGCTCGTTTTGCACGAATTATGCTCATTTTCGCACGATTCAGCCTCTAATTCGCACATATCCGCTGTAATTCGACTCTGTACTATCTAGTCATGTTAAGTTATCGTAACTGAGCACAATTCAACACCACAATGAACAATTTTGCTGGTTTTGAACGAATTATGCACATTTTCGCACGATTCAGCCTCTAATTCGCACATATCCGCTGTAATTCGAGTCTGTACTATCTAGTCATGTTAAGTTATCGTAACTGAGCACAATTCAACACCACAATGAACAATTTTGCTGGTTTTGAACGAATTATGCTCATTTTCGCACGATTCAGCCTCTAATTCGCACATATCCGCTGTAATTCGACTCTGTACTATCTAGTCATGTTAAGTTATCCTATCTGAGCACAATTCAACACCACAACGAACAATTTTGCTCGTTTTGCACGAATTATGCTCATTTTCGCACGATTCAGACTCTAATTCGCACATATCCGCTGTAATTCGACTCTGTACTATCTAGTCATGTTAAGTTATCGTAACTGAGCACAATTCAACACCACAATGAACAATTTTGCTGGTTTTGAACGAATTATGCTCATTTTCGCACGATTCAGCCTCTAATTCGCACATATCCGCTGTAATTCGACTCTGTACTATCTAGTTATGTTAAGTTATCGTAACTGAGCACAATTCAACACCACAATGAACAATTTTGCTGGTTTTGAACGAATTATGCTCATTTTCGCATGATTCAGCCTCTAATTCGCACATATCCGCTGTAATTCGACTCTGTACTATCTAGTCATGTTAAGTTATCCTATCTGAGCACAATTCAACACCACAACGAACAATTTTGCTCGTTTTGCACGAATTATGCTCATTTTCGCACGATTCAGCCTCTAATTCGCACATATCCGCCGTAATTCGACTCTGTACTATCTAGTCATGTTAAGTTATCGTAACTGAGCACAATTCAACACCACAATGAACAATTTTGCTGGTTTTGAACGAATTATGCTCATATTCGCACGATTCAGCCTCTAATTCGCACATATCCGCTGTAATTCGACTCTGTACTATCTAGTTATGTTAAGTTATCGTAACTGAGCACAATTCAACACCACAATGAACAATTTTGCTGGTTTTGAACGAATTATGCTCGTTTTCGCACGATTCAGCCTCTAATTCGCACATATCCGCCGTATTTCGACTCTGTACTATCTAGTCATGTTAAGTTATCGTAACTGAGCACAATTCAACACCACAATGAACAATTTTGCTCGTTTTGAACGAATTATGCTCATTTTCGCACGATTCAGCCTCTAATTCGCACATATCCGCTGTAATTCGAGTCTGTACTATCTAGTCATGTTAAGTTATCGTAACTGAGCACAATTCAACACCACAATGAACAATTTTGCTGTTTTGAACGAATTATGCTCATTTTCGCACGATTCAGCCTCTAATTCGCACATATCCGCTGTAATTCGACTCTGTACTATCTAGTTATGTTAAGTTATCCTATCTGAGCACAATTCAACACCACAATGAACAATTTTGCTGGTTTTGAACGAATTATGCTCATTTTCGCACGATTCAGCCTCTAATTCGCACATATCCGCTGTAATTCGACTCTGTACTATCTAGTTATGTTAAGTTATCCTATCTGAGCACAATTCAACACCACAACGATCAATTTTGCTCGTTTTGCACGAATTATGCTCATTTTCGCACGATTCAGCCTCTAATTCGCACATATCCGCTGTAATTCGACTCTGTACTATCTAGTCATGTTAAGTTATCGTAACTGAGCACAATTCAACACCACAATGAACAATTTTGCTGGTTTTGAACGAATTATGCTCATTTTCGCACGATTCAGCCTCTAATTCGCACATATCCGCTGTAATTCGACTCTGTACTATCTAGTTATGTTAAGTTATCGTAGCTGAGCACAATTCAACACCACAATGAACAATTTTGCTGGTTTTGAACGAATTATGCACATTTTCGCACGATTCAGCCTCTAATTCGCACATATCCGCTGTAATTCGACTCTGTACTATCTAGTTATGTTAAGTTATCGTAACTGAGCACAATTCAACACCACAATGAACAATTTTGCTGGTTTTGAACGAATTATGCTCATTTTCGCACGATTCAGCCTCTAATTCGCACATATCCGCTGTAATTCGACTCTGTACTATCTAGTCATGTTAAGTTATCGTAACTGAGCACAATTCAACACCACAATGAACAATTTTGCTGGTTTTGAACGAATTATGCTCATTTTCGCACGATTCAGCCTCTAATTCGCACATATCCGCTGTAATTCGACTCTGTACTATCTAGTTATGTTAAGTTATCCTATCTGAGCACAATTCAACACCACAATGAACAATTTTGCTCGTTTTGCACGAAGTATGCTCGTTTTCGCACGATTCAGCCTCTAATTCGCACATATCCGCCGTATTTCGACTCTGTACTATCTAGTCATGTTAAGTTATCGTAACTGAGCACAATTCAACACCACAATGAACAATTTTGCTCGTTTTGAACGAATTATGCTCATTTTCGCACGATTCAGCCTCTAATTCGCACATATCCGCTGTAATTCGAGTCTGTACTATCTAGTCATGTTAAGTTATCGTAACTGAGCACAATTCAACACCACAATGAACAATTTTGCTGGTTTTGAACGAATTGTGCTCATTTTCGCACGATTCAGCCTCTAATTCGCACATATCCGCTGTAATTCGACTCTGTACCATCTAGTTATGTTAAGTTATCCTATCTGAGCACAATTCAACACCACAATGAACAATTTTGCTGGTTTTGAACGAATTATGCTCATTTTCGCACGATTCAGCCTCTAATTCGCACATATCCGCTGCAATTCGACTCTGTACTATCTAGTTACGTTAAGTTATCCTATCTGAGCACAATTCAACACCACAACGAACAATTTTGCTCGTTTTGCACGAATTATGCTCATTTTCGCACGATTCAGCCTCTAATTCGCACATATCCGCTATAATTCGACTCTGTACTATCTAGTCATGTTAAGTTATCGTAACTGAGCACAATTCAACACCACAATGAACAATTTTGCTGGTTTTGAACGAATTATGCTCATTTTCGCACGATTCAGCCTCTAATTCGCACATATCCGCTGTAATTCGACTCTGTACTATCTAGTTATGTTAAGTTATCGTAACTGAGCACAATTCAACACCACAATGAACAATTTTGCTGGTTTTGAACGAATTATGCTCATTTTCGCACGATTCAGCCTCTAATTCGCACATATCCGCTGTAATTCGACTCTGTACTATCTAGTTATGTTAAGTTATCCTATCTGAGCACAATTCAACACCACAACGAACAATTTTGCTCGTTTTGCACGAATTATGCTCATTTTCGCACGATTCAGCCTCTAATTCGCACATATCCGCTGTATTTCGACTCTGTACTATCTAGTCATGTTAAGTTATCGTAACTGAGCACAATTCAACACCACAATGAACAATTTTGCTCGTTTTGAACGAATTATGCTCATTTTCGCACGATTCAGCCTCTAATTCGCACATATCCGCTGTAATTCGAGTCTGTACTATCTAGTCATGTTAAGTTATCGTAACTGAGCACAATTCAACACCACAATGAACAATTTTGCTGGTTTTGAACGAATTATGCTCATTTTCGCACGATTCAGCCTCTAATTCGCACATATCCGCTGTAATTCGACTCTGTACTATCTAGTTATGTTAAGTTATCGTAACTGAGCACAATTCAACACCACAATGAACAATTTTGCTGGTTTTGAACGAATTATGCTCATTTTCGCACGATTCAGCCTCTAATTCGCACATATCCGCTGTAATTCGACTCTGTACTATCTAGTCATGTTAAGTTATCCTATCTGAGCACAATTCAACACCACAACGAACAATTTTGCTCGTTTTGCACGAATTATGCTCATTTTCGCACGATTCAGCCTCTAATTCGCACATATCCGCTGTAATTCGACTCTGTACTATCTAGTCATGTTAAGTTATCGTAACTGAGCACAATTCAACACCACAATGAACAATTTTGCTGGTTTTGAACGAATTATGCACATTTTCGCACGATTCAGCCTCTAATTCGCACATATCCGCTGTAATTCGACTCTGTACTATCTAGTTATGTTAAGTTATCGTAACTGAGCACAATTCAACACCACAATGAACAATTTTGCTGGTTTTGAACGAATTATGCTCATTTTCGCACGATTCAGCCTCTAATTCGCACATATCCGCTGTAATTCGACTCTGTACTATCTAGTCATGTTAAGTTATCCTATCTGAGCACAATTCAACACCACAACGAACAATTTTGCTCGTTTTGCACGAATTATGCTCATTTTCGCGCGATTCAGACTCTAATTCGCACATATCCGCTGTAATTCGACTCTGTACTATCTAGTCATGTTAAGTTATCGTAACTGAGCACAATTCAACACCACAATGAACAATTTTGCTGGTTTTGAACGAATTATGCACATTTTCGCACGATTCAGCCTCTAATTCGCACATATCCGCTGTAATTCGACTCTGTACTATCTAGTTATGTTAAGTTATCGTAACTGAGCACAATTCAACACCACAATGAACAATTTTGCTGGTTTTGAACGAATTATGCTCATTTTCGCACGATTCAGCCTCTAATTCGCACATATCCGCTGTAATTCGACTCTGTACTATCTAGTCATGTTAAGTTATCCTATCTGAGCACAATTCAACACCACAACGAACAATTTTGCTCGTTTTGCACGAATTATGCTCATTTTCGCACGATTCAGACTCTAATTCGCACATATCCGCTGTAATTCGACTCTGTACTATCTAGTCATGTTAAGTTATCGTAACTGAGCACAATTCAACACCACAATGAACAATTTTCTGGTTTTGAACGAATTATGCTCATTTTCGCACGATTCAGCCTCTAATTCGCACATATCCGCTGTCATTCGACTCTGTACTATCTAGTTATGTTAAGTTATCCTATCTGAGCACAATTCAACACCGCAATGAACAATTTTGCTCGTTTTGCACGAATTATGCTCATTTTCGCACGATTCAGCCTCTAATTCGCACATATCCGCTGTAATTCGACTCTGTACTATCTAGTTATGTTAAGTTATCCTATCTGAGCACAATTCAACACCACAACGAACAATTTTGCTCGTTTTGCACGAATTATGCTCATTTTCGCACGATTCAGCCTCTAATTCGCACATATCCGCTGTAATTCGACTCTGTGCTATCTAGTTATGTTAAGTTATCCTATCTGAGCACAATTCAACACCACAACGAACAATTTTGCTCGTTTTGCACGAATTATGCTCATTTTCGCACGATTCAGCCTCTAATTCGCACATATCCGCTGTAATTCGACTCTGTACTATCTAGTCATGTTAAGTTATCGTAACTCAGCACAATTCAACACCACAATGAACAATTTTGCTGGTTTTGAACGAATTATGCTCATTTTCGCACGATTCAGCCTCTAATTCGCACATATCCGCTGAAATTCGACTCTGTACTATCTAGTTATGTTAAGTTATCCTATCTGAGCACAATTCAACACCACAATGAACAATTTTTCTCGTTTTGCACGAATTATGCTCATTTTCGCACGATTCAGCCTCTAATTCGCACATATCCGCTGTAATTCGACTCTGTACTATCTAGTTATGTTAAGTTATCCTATCTGAGCACAATTCAACACCACAATGAACAATTTTGCTCGTTTTGCACGAATTATGCTCGTTTTCGCACGATTCAGCCTCTAATTCGCACATATCCGCTGTATTTCGACTCTGTACTATCTAGTCATGTTAAGTTATCGTAACTGAGCACAATTCAACACCACAATGAACAATTTTGCTGGTTTTGAACGAATTATGCACATTTTCGCACGATTCAGCCTCTAATTCGCACATATCCGCTGTAATTCGACTCTGTACTATCTAGTCATGTTAAGTTATCGTAACTGAGCACAATTCAACACCACAATGAACAATTTTGCTGGTTTTGAACGAATTATGCTCATTTTCGCACGATTCAGCCTCTAATTCGCACATATCCGCTGTAATTCGACTCTGTAATATCTAGTTATGTTAAGTTATCCTATCTGAGCACAATTCAACACCACAACGAACAATTTTGCTCGTTTTGCACGAATTATGCTCATTTTCGCACGATTCAGCCTCTAATTCGCACATATCCGGTGTAATTCGACTCTGTACTATCTAGTCATGTTAAGTTATCGTAACTGAGCACAATTCAACACCACACTGAACAATTTTGCTGGGTTTGAACGAATTATGCACATTTTCGCACGATTCAGCCTCTAATTCGCACATATCCGCTGTAATTCGACTCTGTACTATCTAGTTATGTTAAGTTATCCTATCTGAGCACAATTCAACACCACAACGAACAATTTTGCTCGTTTTGCACGAATTATGCTCATTTTCGCACGATTCAGCCTCTAATTCGCACATATCCGCTATAATTCGATTCTGTACTATCTAGTCATGTTAAGTTATCGTAACTGAGCACAATTCAACACCACAATGAACAATTTTGCTGGTTTTGAACGAATTATGCTCATTTTCGCACGATTCAGCCTCTAATTCGCACATATCCGCTGTAATTCGACTCTGTACTATCTAGTTATGTTAAGTTATCCTATCTGAGCACAATTCAACACCACAACGAACAATTTTGCTCGTTTTGCACGAATTATGCTCATTTTCGCACGATTCAGCCTCTAATTCGCACATATCCGCTGTAATTCGACTCTGTGCTATCTAGTTATGTTAAGTTATCCTATCTGAGCACAATTCAACACCACAACGAACAATTTTGCTCGTTTTGCACGAATTATGCTCATTTTCGCACGATTCAGCCTCTAATTCGCACATATCCGCTGTAATTCGACTCTGTACTATCTAGTTATGTTAAGTTATCCTATCTGAGCACAATTCAACACCACAATGAACAATTTTGCTGGTTTTGAACGAATTATGCTCATTTTCTCACGATTCAGCCTCTAATTCGCACATATCCGCTGTAATTCGACTCTGTACTATCTAGTCATGTTAAGTTATCGTAACTGTGCACAATTCAACACCACAATGAACAATTTTGCTGGTTTTGAACGAATTATGCTCATTTTCGCGCGATTCAGCCTCTAATTCGCACATATCCGCTGTAATTCGACTCTGTACTATCTAGTTATGTTAAGTTATCCTATCTGAGCACAATTCAACACCACAATGAACAATTTTGCTCGTTTTGCACGAATTTTGCTCGTTTTGCACGAATTATGCCCATTTTCGCACAATTCAGCCTCTAATTCGCACACTTCCGCTGTAATTCGACCCTGTACTATCTAGTCATGTTAAGTTATCGTAACTGAGCACAATTCAACACCACAATGAACAATTTTGCTCGTTTTGAACGAATTATGCTCATTTTCGCACGATTCAGCCTCTAATTCGCACATATCCGCTGTAATTCGACTCTGTACTATCTAGTCATGTTAAGTTATCGTAACTGAGCACAATTCAACACCACAATGAACAATTTTGCTGGTTTTGAACGAATTATGCTCATTTTCGCACGATTCAGCCTCTAATTCGCACATATCCGCTGTAATTCGACTCTGTACTATCTAGTTATGTTAAGTTATCGTAACTGAGCACAATTCAACACCACAATGAACAATTTTGCTGGTTTTGAACGAATTATGCTCATTTTCGCACGATTCAGCCTCTAATTCGCACATATCCGCTGTATTTCGACTCTGTACTATCTAGTCATGTTAAGTTATCGTAACTGAGCACAATTCAACACCACAACGAACAATTTTGCTCGTTTTGCACGAATTATGCTCATTTTCGCACGATTCAGCCTCTAATTCGCACATATCCGCTGTAATTCGACTCTGTACTATCTAGTCATGTTAAGTTATCGTAACTGAGCACAATTCAACACCACAATGAACAATTTTGCTGGTTTTGAACGAATTATGCTCATTTTCTCACGATTCAGCCTCTAATTCGCACATATCCGCTGTAATTCGACTCTGTACTATCTAGTCATGTTAAGTTATCGTAACTGTGCACAATTCAACACCACAATGAACAATTTTGCTGGTTTTGAACGAATTATGCTCATTTTCGCGCGATTCAGCCTCTAATTCGCACATATCCGCTGTAATTCGACTCTGTACTATCTAGTTATGTTAAGTTATCCTATCTGAGCACAATTCAACACCACAATGAACAATTTTGCTCGTTTTGCACGAATTTTGCTCGTTTTGCACGAATTATGCCCATTTTCGCACAATTCAGCCTCTAATTCGCACACTTCCGCTGTAATTCGACCCTGTACTATCTAGTCATGTTAAGTTATCGTAACTGAGCACAATTCAACACCACAATGAACAATTTTGCTCGTTTTGAACGAATTATGCTCATTTTCGCACGATTCAGCCTCTAATTCGCACATATCCGCTGTAATTCGACTCTGTACTATCTAGTCATGTTAAGTTATCGTAACTGAGCACAATTCAACACCACAATGAACAATTTTGCTGGTTTTGAACGAATTATGCTCATTTTCGCACGATTCAGCCTCTAATTCGCACATATCCGCTGTAATTCGACTCTGTACTATCTAGTTATGTTAAGTTATCGTAACTGAGCACAATTCAACACCACAATGAACAATTTTGCTGGTTTTGAACGAATTATGCTCATTTTCGCACGATTCAGCCTCTAATTCGCACATATCCGCTGTATTTCGACTCTGTACTATCTAGTCATGTTAAGTTATCGTAACTGAGCACAATTCAACACCACAACGAACAATTTTGCTCGTTTTGCACGAATTATGCTCATTTTCGCACGATTCAGCCTCTAATTCGCACATATCCGCTGTAATTCGACTCTGTACTATCTAGTCATGTTAAGTTATCGTAACTGAGCACAATTCAACACCACAATGAACAATTTTGCTGGTTTTGAACGAATTATGCACATTTTCGCACGATTCAGCCTCTAATTCGCACATATCCGCTGTAATTCGAGTCTGTACTATCTAGTCATGTTAAGTTATCGTAACTGAGCACAATTCAACACCACAATGAACAATTTTGCTGGTTTTGAACGAATTATGCTCATTTTCGCACGATTCAGCCTCTAATTCGCACATATCCGCTGTAATTCGACTCTGTACTATCTAGTCATGTTAAGTTATCCTATCTGAGCACAATTCAACACCACAACGAACAATTTTGCTCGTTTTGCACGAATTATGCTCATTTTCGCACGATTCAGACTCTAATTCGCACATATCCGCTGTAATTCGACTCTGTACTATCTAGTCATGTTAAGTTATCGTAACTGAGCACAATTCAACACCACAATGAACAATTTTGCTGGTTTTGAACGAATTATGCTCATTTTCGCACGATTCAGCCTCTAATTCGCACATATCCGCTGTAATTCGACTCTGTACTATCTAGTTATGTTAAGTTATCGTAACTGAGCACAATTCAACACCACAATGAACAATTTTGCTGGTTTTGAACGAATTATGCTCATTTTCGCATGATTCAGCCTCTAATTCGCACATATCCGCTGTAATTCGACTCTGTACTATCTAGTCATGTTAAGTTATCCTATCTGAGCACAATTCAACACCACAACGAACAATTTTGCTCGTTTTGCACGAATTATGCTCATTTTCGCACGATTCAGCCTCTAATTCGCACATATCCGCCGTAATTCGACTCTGTACTATCTAGTCATGTTAAGTTATCGTAACTGAGCACAATTCAACACCACAATGAACAATTTTGCTGGTTTTGAACGAATTATGCTCATATTCGCACGATTCAGCCTCTAATTCGCACATATCCGCTGTAATTCGACTCTGTACTATCTAGTTATGTTAAGTTATCGTAACTGAGCACAATTCAACACCACAATGAACAATTTTGCTGGTTTTGAACGAATTATGCTCGTTTTCGCACGATTCAGCCTCTAATTCGCACATATCCGCCGTATTTCGACTCTGTACTATCTAGTCATGTTAAGTTATCGTAACTGAGCACAATTCAACACCACAATGAACAATTTTGCTCGTTTTGAACGAATTATGCTCATTTTCGCACGATTCAGCCTCTAATTCGCACATATCCGCTGTAATTCGAGTCTGTACTATCTAGTCATGTTAAGTTATCGTAACTGAGCACAATTCAACACCACAATGAACAATTTTGCTGGTTTTGAACGAATTATGCTCATTTTCGCACGATTCAGCCTCTAATTCGCACATATCCGCTGTAATTCGACTCTGTACTATCTAGTTATGTTAAGTTATCCTATCTGAGCACAATTCAACACCACAATGAACAATTTTGCTGGTTTTGAACGAATTATGCTCATTTTCGCACGATTCAGCCTCTAATTCGCACATATCCGCTGTAATTCGACTCTGTACTATCTAGTTATGTTAAGTTATCCTATCTGAGCACAATTCAACACCACAACGATCAATTTTGCTCGTTTTGCACGAATTATGCTCATTTTCGCACGATTCAGCCTCTAATTCGCACATATCCGCTGTAATTCGACTCTGTACTATCTAGTCATGTTAAGTTATCGTAACTGAGCACAATTCAACACCACAATGAACAATTTTGCTGGTTTTGAACGAATTATGCTCATTTTCGCACGATTCAGCCTCTAATTCGCACATATCCGCTGTAATTCGACTCTGTACTATCTAGTTATGTTAAGTTATCGTAGCTGAGCACAATTCAACACCACAATGAACAATTTTGCTGGTTTTGAACGAATTATGCACATTTTCGCACGATTCAGCCTCTAATTCGCACATATCCGCTGTAATTCGACTCTGTACTATCTAGTTATGTTAAGTTATCGTAACTGAGCACAATTCAACACCACAATGAACAATTTTGCTGGTTTTGAACGAATTATGCTCATTTTCGCACGATTCAGCCTCTAATTCGCACATATCCGCTGTAATTCGACTCTGTACTATCTAGTCATGTTAAGTTATCGTAACTGAGCACAATTCAACACCACAATGAACAATTTTGCTGGTTTTGAACGAATTATGCTCATTTTCGCACGATTCAGCCTCTAATTCGCACATATCCGCTGTAATTCGACTCTGTACTATCTAGTTATGTTAAGTTATCCTATCTGAGCACAATTCAACACCACAATGAACAATTTTGCTCGTTTTGCACGAAGTATGCTCGTTTTCGCACGATTCAGCCTCTAATTCGCACATATCCGCCGTATTTCGACTCTGTACTATCTAGTCATGTTAAGTTATCGTAACTGAGCACAATTCAACACCACAATGAACAATTTTGCTCGTTTTGAACGAATTATGCTCATTTTCGCACGATTCAGCCTCTAATTCGCACATATCCGCTGTAATTCGAGTCTGTACTATCTAGTCATGTTAAGTTATCGTAACTGAGCACAATTCAACACCACAATGAACAATTTTGCTGGTTTTGAACGAATTGTGCTCATTTTCGCACGATTCAGCCTCTAATTCGCACATATCCGCTGTAATTCGACTCTGTACCATCTAGTTATGTTAAGTTATCCTATCTGAGCACAATTCAACACCACAATGAACAATTTTGCTGGTTTTGAACGAATTATGCTCATTTTCGCACGATTCAGCCTCTAATTCGCACATATCCGCTGCAATTCGACTCTGTACTATCTAGTTACGTTAAGTTATCCTATCTGAGCACAATTCAACACCACAACGAACAATTTTGCTCGTTTTGCACGAATTATGCTCATTTTCGCACGATTCAGCCTCTAATTCGCACATATCCGCTATAATTCGACTCTGTACTATCTAGTCATGTTAAGTTATCGTAACTGAGCACAATTCAAAACCACAATGAACAATTTTGCTGGTTTTGAACGAATTATGCTCATTTTCGCACGATTCAGCCTCTAATTCGCACATATCCGCTGTAATTCGACTCTGTACTATCTAGTTATGTTAAGTTATCGTAACTGAGCACAATTCAACACCACAATGAACAATTTTGCTGGTTTTGAACGAATTATGCTCATTTTCGCACGATTCAGCCTCTAATTCGCACATATCCGCTGTAATTCGACTCTGTACTATCTAGTTATGTTAAGTTATCCTATCTGAGCACAATTCAACACCACAACGAACAATTTTGCTCGTTTTGCACGAATTATGCTCATTTTCGCACGATTCAGCCTCTAATTCGCACATATCCGCTGTATTTCGACTCTGTACTATCTAGTCATGTTAAGTTATCGTAACTGAGCACAATTCAACACCACAATGAACAATTTTGCTCGTTTTGAACGAATTATGCTCATTTTCGCACGATTCAGCCTCTAATTCGCACATATCCGCTGTAATTCGAGTCTGTACTATCTAGTCATGTTAAGTTATCGTAACTGAGCACAATTCAACACCACAATGAACAATTTTGCTGGTTTTGAACGAATTATGCTCATTTTCGCACGATTCAGCCTCTAATTCGCACATATCCGCTGTAATTCGACTCTGTACTATCTAGTCATGTTAAGTTATCCTATCTGAGCACAATTCAACACCACAACGAACAATTTTGCTCGTTTTGCACGAATTATGCTCATTTTCGCACGATTCAGACTCTAATTCGCACATATCCGCTGTAATTCGACTCTGTACTATCTAGTCATGTTAAGTTATCGTAACTGAGCACAATTCAACACCACAATGAACAATTTTCTGGTTTTGAACGAATTATGCTCATTTTCGCACGATTCAGCCTCTAATTCGCACATATCCGCTGTCATTCGACTCTGTACTATCTAGTTATGTTAAGTTATCCTATCTGAGCACAATTCAACACCGCAATGAACAATTTTGCTCGTTTTGCACGAATTATGCTCATTTTCGCACGATTCAGCCTCTAATTCGCACATATCCGCTGTAATTCGACTCTGTACTATCTAGTTATGTTAAGTTATCCTATCTGAGCACAATTCAACACCACAATGAACAATTTTGCTGGTTTTGAACGAATTATGCTCATTTTCTCACGATTCAGCCTCTAATTCGCACATATCCGCTGTAATTCGACTCTGTACTATCTAGTCATGTTAAGTTATCGTAACTGTGCACAATTCAACACCACAATGAACAATTTTGCTGGTTTTGAACGAATTATGCTCATTTTCGCGCGATTCAGCCTCTAATTCGCACATATCCGCTGTAATTCGACTCTGTACTATCTAGTTATGTTAAGTTATCCTATCTGAGCACAATTCAACACCACAATGAACAATTTTGCTCGTTTTGCACGAATTTTGCTCGTTTTGCACGAATTATGCCCATTTTCGCACAATTCAGCCTCTAATTCGCACACATCCGCTGTAATTCGACTCTGTAGTATCTAGTCATGTTAAGTTATCGTAACTGAGCACAATTCAACACCACAATGAACAATTTTGCTCGTTTTGAACGAATTATGCTCATTTTCGCACGATTCAGCCTCTAATTCGCACATATCCGCTGTAATTCGACTCTGTACTATCTAGTCATGTTAAGTTATCCTATCTGAGCACAATTCAACACCACAATGAACAATTTTGCTGGTTTTGAACGAATTATGCTCATTTTCTCACGATTCAGCCTCTAATTCGCACATATCCGCTGTAATTCGACTCTGTACTATCTAGTCATGTTAAGTTATCGTAACTGTGCACAATTCAACACCACAATGAACAATTTTGCTGGTTTTGAACGAATTATGCTCATTTTCGCGCGATTCAGCCTCTAATTCGCACATATCCGCTGTAATTCGACTCTGTACTATCTAGTTATGTTAAGTTATCCTATCTGAGCACAATTCAACACCACAACGAACAATTTTGCTCGTTTTGCACGAATTATGCTCATTTTCGCACGATTCAGCCTCTAATTCGCACATATCCGCTATAATTCGATTCTGTACTATCTAGTCATGTTAAGTTATCGTAACTGAGCACAATTCAACACCACAATGAACAATTTTGCTGGTTTTGAACGAATTACGCACATTTTCGCACGATTCAGCCTCTAATTCGCACATATCCGCTGTAATTCGACTCTGTACTATCTAGTTATGTTAAGTTATCCTATCTGAGCACAATTCAACACCACAACGAACAATTTTGCTCGTTTTGCACGAATTATGCTCATTTTCGCACGATTCAGCCTCTAATTCGCACATATCCGCTGTAATTCGACTCTGTACTATCTAGTTATGTTAAGTTATCGTAACTGAGCACAATTCAACACCACAATGAACAATTTTGCTGGTTTTGAACGAATTATGCTCATTTTCGCACGATTCAGCCTCTAATTCGCACATATCCGCTGTATTTCGACTCTGTACTATCTAGTCATGTTAAGTTATCGTAACTGAGCACAATTCAACACCACAACGAACAATTTTGCTCGTTTTGCACGAATTATGCTCATTTTCGCACGATTCAGCCTCTAATTCGCACATATCCGCTGTAATTCGACTCTGTACTATCTAGTCATGTTAAGTTATCGTAACTGAGCACAATTCAACACCACAATGAACAATTTTGCTCGTTTTGAACGAATTATGCTCATTTTCGCACGATTCAGCCTCTAATTCGCACATATCCGCTGTATTTCGACTCTGTACTATCTAGTCATGTTAAGTTATCGTAACTGAGCACAATTCAACACCACAATGAACAATTTTGCTCGTTTTGAACGAATTATGCTCATTTTCGCACGATTCAGCCTCTAATTCGCACATATCCGCTGTAATTCGAGTCTGTACTATCTAGTCATGTTAAGTTATCGTAACTGAGCACAATTCAACACCACAATGAACAATTTTGCTGGTTTTGAACGAATTATGCTCATTTTCGCACGATTCAGCCTCTAATTCGCACATATCCGCTGTAATTCGACTCTGTACTATCTAGTCATGTTAAGTTATCCTATCTGAGCACAATTCAACACCACAACGAACAATTTTGCTCGTTTTGCACGAATTATGCTCATTTTCGCACGATTCAGCCTCTAATTCGCACATATCCGCTGTAATTCGACTCTGTACTATCTAGTCATGTTAAGTTATCGTAACTGAGCACAATTCAACACCACAATGAACAATTTTGCTGGTTTTGAACGAATTATGCACATTTTCGCACGATTCAGCCTCTAATTCGCACATATCCGCTGTAATTCGACTCTGTACTATCTAGTTATGTTAAGTTATCGTAACTGAGCACAATTCAACACCACAATGAACAATTTTGCTGGTTTTGAACGAATTATGCTCATTTTCGCACGATTCAGCCTCTAATTCGCACATATCCGCTGTAATTCGACTCTGTACTATCTAGTCATGTTAAGTTATCGTAACTGAGCACAATTCAACACCACAATGAACAATTTTCTGGTTTTGAACGAATTATGCTCATTTTCGCACGATTCAGCCTCTAATTCGCACATATCCGCTGTAATTCGACTCTGTACTATCTAGTTATGTTAAGTTATCCTATCTGAGCACAATTCAACACCACAATGAACAATTTTGCTGGTTTTGAACGAATTATGCTCATTTTCGCACGATTCAGCCTCTAATTCGCACATATCCGCTGTAATTCGACTCTGTACTATCTAGTTATGTTAAGTTATCGTAACTGAGCACAATTCAACACCACAATGAACAATTTTGCTGGTTTTGAACGAATTATGCTCATTTTCGCACGATTCAGCCTCTAATTCGCACATATCCGCTGTAATTCGACTCTGTACTATCTAGTCATGTTAAGTTATCCTATCTGAGCACAATTCAACACCACAACGAACAATTTTGCTCGTTTTGCACGAATTATGCTCATTTTCGCACGATTCAGCCTCTAATTCGCACATATCCGCTGTAATTCGACTCTGTACTATCTAGTCATGTTAAGTTATCGTAACTGAGCACAATTCAACACCACAATGAACAATTTTGCTGGTTTTGAACGAATTATGCTCATATTCGCACGATTCAGCCTCTAATTCGCACATATCCGCTGTAATTCGACTCTGTACTATCTAGTTATGTTAAGTTATCGTAACTGAGCACAATTCAACACCACAATGAACAATTTTGCTGGTTTTGAACGAATTATGCTCGTTTTCGCACGATGCAGCCTCTAATTCGCACATATCCGCTGTAATTCGACTCTGTACTATCTAGTCATGTTAAGTTATCGTAACTGAGCACAATTCAACACCACAATGAACAATTTTGCTGGTTTTGAACGAATTATGCTCATTTTCGCACGATTCAGCCTCTAATTCGCACATATCCGCTGTAATTCGACTCTGTACTATCTAGTCATGTTAAGTTATCCTATCTGAGCACAATTCAACACCACAATGAACAATTTTGCTGGTTTTGAACGAATTATGCTCATTTTCTCACGATTCAGCCTCTAATTCGCACATATCCGCTGTAATTCGACTCTGTACTATCTAGTCATGTTAAGTTATCGTAACTGTGCACAATTCAACACCACAATGAACAATTTTGCTGGTTTTGAACGAATTATGCTCATTTTCGCGCGATTCAGCCTCTAATTCGCACATATCCGCTGTAATTCGACTCTGTACTATCTAGTTATGTTAAGTTATCCTATCTGAGCACAATTCAACACCACAACGAACAATTTTGCTCGTTTTGCACGAATTATGCTCATTTTCGCACGATTCAGCCTCTAATTCGCACATATCCGCTATAATTCGATTCTGTACTATCTAGTCATGTTAAGTTATCGTAACTGAGCACAATTCAACACCACAATGAACAATTTTGCTGGTTTTGAACGAATTACGCACATTTTCGCACGATTCAGCCTCTAATTCGCACATATCCGCTGTAATTCGACTCTGTACTATCTAGTTATGTTAAGTTATCCTATCTGAGCACAATTCAACACCACAACGAACAATTTTGCTCGTTTTGCACGAATTATGCTCATTTTCGCACGATTCAGCCTCTAATTCGCACATATCCGCTGTAATTCGACTCTGTACTATCTAGTTATGTTAAGTTATCGTAACTGAGCACAATTCAACACCACAATGAACAATTTTGCTGGTTTTGAACGAATTATGCTCATTTTCGCACGATTCAGCCTCTAATTCGCACATATCCGCTGTATTTCGACTCTGTACTATCTAGTCATGTTAAGTTATCGTAACTGAGCACAATTCAACACCACAACGAACAATTTTGCTCGTTTTGCACGAATTATGCTCATTTTCGCACGATTCAGCCTCTAATTCGCACATATCCGCTGTAATTCGACTCTGTACTATCTAGTCATGTTAAGTTATCGTAACTGAGCACAATTCAACACCACAATGAACAATTTTGCTCGTTTTGAACGAATTATGCTCATTTTCGCACGATTCAGCCTCTAATTCGCACATATCCGCTGTATTTCGACTCTGTACTATCTAGTCATGTTAAGTTATCGTAACTGAGCACAATTCAACACCACAATGAACAATTTTGCTCGTTTTGAACGAATTATGCTCATTTTCGCACGATTCAGCCTCTAATTCGCACATATCCGCTGTAATTCGAGTCTGTACTATCTAGTCATGTTAAGTTATCGTAACTGAGCACAATTCAACACCACAATGAACAATTTTGCTGGTTTTGAACGAATTATGCTCATTTTCGCACGATTCAGCCTCTAATTCGCACATATCCGCTGTAATTCGACTCTGTACTATCTAGTCATGTTAAGTTATCCTATCTGAGCACAATTCAACACCACAACGAACAATTTTGCTCGTTTTGCACGAATTATGCTCATTTTCGCACGATTCAGCCTCTAATTCGCACATATCCGCTGTAATTCGACTCTGTACTATCTAGTCATGTTAAGTTATCGTAACTGAGCACAATTCAACACCACAATGAACAATTTTGCTGGTTTTGAACGAATTATGCACATTTTCGCACGATTCAGCCTCTAATTCGCACATATCCGCTGTAATTCGACTCTGTACTATCTAGTTATGTTAAGTTATCGTAACTGAGCACAATTCAACACCACAATGAACAATTTTGCTGGTTTTGAACGAATTATGCTCATTTTCGCACGATTCAGCCTCTAATTCGCACATATCCGCTGTAATTCGACTCTGTACTATCTAGTCATGTTAAGTTATCGTAACTGAGCACAATTCAACACCACAATGAACAATTTTCTGGTTTTGAACGAATTATGCTCATTTTCGCACGATTCAGCCTCTAATTCGCACATATCCGCTGTAATTCGACTCTGTACTATCTAGTTATGTTAAGTTATCCTATCTGAGCACAATTCAACACCACAATGAACAATTTTGCTGGTTTTGAACGAATTATGCTCATTTTCGCACGATTCAGCCTCTAATTCGCACATATCCGCTGTAATTCGACTCTGTACTATCTAGTTATGTTAAGTTATCGTAACTGAGCACAATTCAACACCACAATGAACAATTTTGCTGGTTTTGAACGAATTATGCTCATTTTCGCACGATTCAGCCTCTAATTCGCACATATCCGCTGTAATTCGACTCTGTACTATCTAGTCATGTTAAGTTATCCTATCTGAGCACAATTCAACACCACAACGAACAATTTTGCTCGTTTTGCACGAATTATGCTCATTTTCGCACGATTCAGCCTCTAATTCGCACATATCCGCTGTAATTCGACTCTGTACTATCTAGTCATGTTAAGTTATCGTAACTGAGCACAATTCAACACCACAATGAACAATTTTGCTGGTTTTGAACGAATTATGCTCATATTCGCACGATTCAGCCTCTAATTCGCACATATCCGCTGTAATTCGACTCTGTACTATCTAGTTATGTTAAGTTATCGTAACTGAGCACAATTCAACACCACAATGAACAATTTTGCTGGTTTTGAACGAATTATGCTCGTTTTCGCACGATGCAGCCTCTAATTCGCACATATCCGCTGTAATTCGACTCTGTACTATCTAGTCATGTTAAGTTATCGTAACTGAGCACAATTCAACACCACAATGAACAATTTTGCTGGTTTTGAACGAATTATGCTCATTTTCGCACGATTCAGCCTCTAATTCGCACATATCCGCTGTAATTCGACTCTGTACTATCTAGTTATGTTAAGTTATCCTATCTGAGCACAATTCAACACCACAATGAACAATTTTGCTCGTTTTGCACGAAGTATGCTCGTTTTCGCACGATTCAGCCTCTAATTCGCACATATCCGCCGTATTTCGACTCTGTACTATCTAGTCATGTTAAGTTATCGTAACTGAGCACAATTCAACACCACAATGAACAATTTTGCTCGTTTTGAACGAATTATGCTCATTTTCGCACGATTCAGCCTCTAATTCGCACATATCCGCTGTAATTCGAGTCTGTACTATCTAGTCATGTTAAGTTATCGTAACTGAGCACAATTCAACACCACAATGAATAATTTTGCTGGTTTTGAACGAATTGTGCTCATTTTCGCACGATTCAGCCTCTAATTCGCACATATCCGCTGTAATTCGACTCTGTACCATCTAGTTATTTTAAGTTATCCTATCTGAGCACAATTCAACACCACAATGAACAATTTTGCTGGTTTTGAACGAATTATGCTCATTTTCGCACGATTCAGCCTCTAATTCGCACATATCCGCTGCAATTCGACTCTGTACTATCTAGTTACGTTAAGTTATCCTATCTGAGCACAATTCAACACCACAACGAACAATTTTGCTCGTTTTGCACGAATTATGCTCATTTTCGCACGATTCAGCCTCTAATTCGCACATATCCGCTATAATTCGACTCTGTACTATCTAGTCATGTTAAGTTATCGTAACTGAGCACAATTCAACACCACAATGAACAATTTTGCTGGTTTTGAACGAATTATGCTCATTTTCTCACGATTCAGCCTCTAATTCGCACATATCCGCTGTAATTCGACTCTGTACTATCTAGTCATGTTAAGTTATCGTAACTGTGCACAATTCAACACCACAATGAACAATTTTGCTGGTTTTGAACGAATTATGCTCATTTTCGCGCGATTCAGCCTCTAATTCGCACATATCCGCTGTAATTCGACTCTGTACTATCTAGTTATGTTAAGTTATCCTATCTGAGCACAATTCAACACCACAACGAACAATTTTGCTCGTTTTGCACGAATTATGCTCATTTTCGCACGATTCAGCCTCTAATTCGCACATATCCGCTATAATTCGATTCTGTACTATCTAGTCATGTTAAGTTATCGTAACTGAGCACAATTCAACACCACAATGAACAATTTTGCTGGTTTTGAACGAATTACGCACATTTTCGCACGATTCAGCCTCTAATTCGCACATATCCGCTGTAATTCGACTTTGTACTATCTAGTTATGTTAAGTTATCCTATCTGAGCACAATTCAACACCACAACGAACAATTTTGCTCGTTTTGCACGAATTATGCTCATTTTCGCACGATTCAGCCTCTAATTCGCACATATCCGCTGTAATTCGACTCTGTACTATCTAGTTATGTTAAGTTATCGTAACTGAGCACAATTCAACACCACAATGAACAATTTTGCTGGTTTTGAACGAATTATGCTCATTTTCGCACGATTCAGCCTCTAATTCGCACATATCCGCTGTATTTCGACTCTGTACTATCTAGTCATGTTAAGTTATCGTAACTGAGCACAATTCAACACCACAACGAACAATTTTGCTCGTTTTGCACGAATTATGCTCATTTTCGCACGATTCAGCCTCTAATTCGCACATATCCGCTGTAATTCGACTCTGTACTATCTAGTCATGTTAAGTTATCGTAACTGAGCACAATTCAACACCACAATGAACAATTTTGCTCGTTTTGAACGAATTATGCTCATTTTCGCACGATTCAGCCTCTAATTCGCACATATCCGCTGTATTTCGACTCTGTACTATCTAGTCATGTTAAGTTATCGTAACTGAGCACAATTCAACACCACAATGAACAATTTTGCTCGTTTTGCACGAATTATGCTCATTTTCGCACGATTCAGCCTCTAATTCGCACATATCCGCTGTAATTCGACTCTGTACTATCTAGTCATGTTAAGTTATCGTAACTGAGCACAATTCAACACCACAATGAACAATTTTGCTGGTTTTGAACGAATTATGCACATTTTCGCACGATTCAGCCTCTAATTCGCACATATCCGCTGTAATTCGACTCTGTACTATCTAGTTATGTTAAGTTATCGTAACTGAGCACAATTCAACACCACAATGAACAATTTTGCTGGTTTTGAACGAATTATGCTCATTTTCGCACGATTCAGCCTCTAATTCGCACATATCCGCTGTAATTCGACTCTGTACTATCTAGTCATGTTAAGTTATCCTATCTGAGCACAATTCAACACCACAATGAACAATTTTGCTCGTTTTGCACGAATTATGCTCGTTTTCGCACGATTCAGCCTCTAATTCGCACATATCCGCTGTAATTCGACTCTGTACTATCTAGTCATGATAAGTTATCGTAACTGAGCACAATTCAACACCACAATGAACAATTTTGCTGGTTTTGAACGAATTATGCTCATTTTCGCACGATTCAGCCTCTAATTCGCACATATCCGCTGTAATTCGACTCTGTACTATCTACTCATGTTAAGTTATCCTATCTGAGCACAATTCAACACCACAACGAACAATTTTGCTCGTTTTGCACGAATTATGCTCATTTTCGCACGATTCAGCCTCTAATTCGCACATATCTGCTGTAATTCGACTCTGTACTATCTAGTTATGTTAAGTTATCCTATCTGAGCACAATTCAACACCACAATGAACAATTTTGCTCGTTTTGCACGAGTTTTGCTCGTTTTGAACGAATTCTACTCATTATCAAACGATTCAGCCTCTAATTCGGACATATCCGCTGTAATTCGACTCTGTCCTATCTAGTTATGTTATGTTATCCTGTCGGAGCACAATTCAACACCACAATGAACAATTTTGCTCGTTTTGCACGAATTATGCTCGTTTTCGCACGATTCAGCCTCTAATTCGCACATATCCGCTGTATTTCGACTCTGTACTATCTAGTCATGTTAAGTTATCGTAACTGAGCACAATTCAACACCACAATGAACAAATTTGCTGGTTTTGAACGAATTATGCTCATTTTCGCACGATTCAGCCTCTAATTCGCACATATCCGCTGTAATTCGACTCTGTACTATCTACTTATGTTAAGTTATCCTATCTGAGCACAATTCAACACCTCAACGAACAATTTTGCTCGTTTTGCACGAATTATGCTCATTTTCGCACGATTCAGCCTCTAATTCGCACATATCCGCTGTAATTCGACTCTGTACTATCTAGTCATGTTAAGTTATCGTAACTGAGCACAATTCAACACCACAATGAACAATTTTGCTGGTTTTGAACGAATTATGCACATTTTCGCACGATTCAGCCTCTAATTCGCACATATCCGCTGTAATTCGACTCTGTACTATCTAGTTATGTTAAGTTATCCTATCTGAGCACAATTCAACACCACAATGAACAATTTTGCTCGTTTTGCACGAATTATGCTCGTTTTCGCACGATTCAGCCTCTAATTCGCACATATCCGCTGTATTTCGACTCTGTACTATCTAGTCATGTTAAGTTATCGTAACTGAGCACAATTCAACACCACAATGAACAATTTTGCTGGTTTTGAACGAATTATGCTCATTTTCGCACGATTCAGCCTCTAATTCGCACATATCCGCTGTAATTCGACTCTGTACTATCTAGTCATGTTAAGTTATCGTAACTGAGCACAATTCAACACCACAATGAACAATTTTGCTGGTTTTGAACGAATTATGCACATTTTCGCACGATTCAGCCTCTAATTCGCACATATCCGCTGTAATTCGACTCTGTACTATCTAGTTATGTTAAGTTATCCTATCTGAACACAATTCAACACCACAATGAACAATTTTGCTCGTTTTGCACGAATTATGCTCGTTTTCGCACGATTCAGCCTCTAATTCGCACATATCCGCTGTATTTCGACTCTGTACTATCTAGTCATGTTAAGTTATCGTAACTGAGCACAATTCAACACCACAATGAACAATTTTGCTGGTTTTGAACGAATTATGCTCATTTTCGCACGATTCAGCCTCTAATTCGCACATATCCGCTGTAATTCGACTCTGTACTATCTAGTCATGTTAAGTTATCGTAACTGAGCACAATTCAACACCACAATGAACAATTTTGCTGGTTTTGAACGAATTATGCTCATTTTCGCACGATTCAGCCTCTAATTCGCACATATCCGCTGTAATTCGACTCTGTACTATCTAGTTATGTTAAGTTATCCTATCTGAGCACAATTCAACACCACAATGAACAATTTTGCTCGTTTTGCACGAGTTTTGCTCGTTTTGAACGAATTCTACTCATTATCAAACGATTCAGCCTCTAATTCGGACATATCCGCTGTAATTCGACTCTGTCCTATCTAGTTATGTTAAGTTATCCTGTCTGAGCACAATTCAACACCACAATGAACAATTTTGCTCGTTTTGCACGAATTATGCTCGTTTTCGCACGATTCAGCCTCTAATTCGCACATATCCGCTGTATTTCGACTCTGTACTATCGAGTCATGTTAAGTTATCGTAACTGAGCACAATTCAACACCACAATGAACAATTTTGCTGGTTTTGAACGAATTATGCTCATTTTCGCACGATTCAGCCTCTAATTCGCACATATCCGCTGTAATTCGACTCTGTACTATCTAGTTATGTTAAGTTATCCTATCTGAGCACAATTCAACACCACAATGAACAATTTTGCTCGTTTTGCACGAGTTTTGCTCGTTTTGAACGAATTCTACTCATTATCAAACGATTCAGCCTCTAATTCGGACATATCCGCTGTAATTCGACTCTGTCCTATCTAGTTATGTTAAGTTATCCTGTCTGAGCACAATTCAACACCACAATGAACAATTTTGCTCGTTTTGCACGAATTATGCTCGTTTTCGCACGATTCAGCCTCTAATTCGCACATATCCGCTGTATTTCGACTCTGTACTATCTAGTTATGTTAAGTTATCCTATCTGAGCACAATTCAACACCACAATGAACAATTTTGCTGGTTTTGAACGAATTATGCACATTTTCGCACGATTCAGCCTCTAATTCGCACATATCCGCTGTAATTCGACTCTGTACTATCTAGTCATGTTAAGTTATCGTAACTGAGCACAATTCAACACCACAACGAACAATTTTGCTCGTTTTGCACGAATTATGCTCATTTTCGCACGATTCAGCCTCTAATTCGCACATATCCGCTGTAATTCGACTCTGTACTATCTAGTCATGTTAAGTTATCGTAACTGAGCACAATTCAACACCACAATGAACAATTTTGCTGGTTTTGAACGAATTATGCTCATTTTCGCACGATTCAGCCTCTAATTCGCACATATCCGCTGTAATTCGACTCTGTACTATCTAGTTATGTTAAGTTCTCCTATCTGAGCACAATTCAACACCACAACGAACAATTTTGCTCGTTTTGCACGAATTATGCTCATTTTCGCACGATTCAGCCTCTAATTCGCACATATCCGCTGTAATTCGACTCTGTACTATCTAGTCATGTTAAGTTATCGTAACTGAGCACAATTCAACACCACAATGAACAATTTTGCTGGTTTTGAACGAATTATGCACATTTTCGCACGATTCAGCCTCTAATTCGCACATATCCGCTGTAATTCGACTCTGTACTATCTAGTTATGTTAAGTTATCCTATCTGAGCACAATTCAACACCACAATGAACAATTTTGCTCGTTTTGCACGAGTTTTGCTCGTTTTGAACGAATTCTACTCATTATCAAACGATTCAGCCTCTAATTCGGACATATCCGCTGTAATTCGACTCTGTCCTATCTAGTTATGTTAAGTTATCCTGTCTGAGCACAATTCAACACCACAATGAACAATTTTGCTCGTTTTGCACGAATTATGCTCGTTTTCGCACGATTCAGCCTCTAATTCGCACATATCCGCTGTATTTCGACTCTGTACTATCTAGTTATGTTAAGTTATCCTATCTGAGCACAATTCAACACCACAATGAACAATTTTGCTGGTTTTGAACGAATTATGCACATTTTCGCACGATTCAGCCTCTAATTCGCACATATCCGCTGTAATTCGACTCTGTACTATCTAGTCATGTTAAGTTATCGTAACTGAGCACAATTCAACACCACAACGAACAATTTTGCTCGTTTTGCACGAATTATGCTCATTTTCGCACGATTCAGCCTCTAATTCGCACATATCCGCTGTAATTCGACTCTGTACTATCTAGTCATGTTAAGTTATCGTAACTGAGCACAATTCAACACCACAATGAACAATTTTGCTGGTTTTGAACGAATTATGCACATTTTCGCACGATTCAGCCTCTAATTCGCACATATCCGCTGTAATTCGACTCTGTACTATCTAGTTATGTTAAGTTATCCTATCTGAGCACAATTCAACACCACAATGAACAATTTTGCTCGTTTTGCACGAATTTTGCTCGTTTTGAACGAATTTTGCTCATTTTCAAACGATTCAGCCTCTAATTCGCACATATCCGCTGTAATTCGACTCTGTACTATCTAGTTATGTTAAGTTATCCTATCTGAGCACAATTCAACACCACAATGAACAATTTTGCTCGTTTTGCACGAATTATGCTCGTTTTCGCACGATTCAGCCTCTAATTCGCACATATCCGCTGTATTTCGACTCTGTACTATCTAGTTATGTTAAGTTATCCTATCTGAGCACAATTCAACACCACAATGAACAATTTTGCTGGTTTTGAACGAATTATGCACATTTTCGCACGATTCAGCCTCTAATTCGCACATATCCGCTGTAATTCGACTCTGTACTATCTAGTCATGTTAAGTTATCGTAACTGAGCACAATTCAACACCACAACGAACAATTTTGCTCGTTTTGCACGAATTATGCTCATTTTCGCACGATTCAGCCTCTAATTCGCACATATCCGCTGTAATTCGACTCTGTACTATCTAGTCATGTTAAGTTATCGTAACTGAGCACAATTCACCACCACAATGAACAATTTTCCTGGTTTTGAACGAATTATGCACATTTTCGCACGATTCAGCCTCTAATTCGCACATATCCGCTGTAATTCGACTCTGTACTATCTAGTTATGTTAAGTTATCCTATCTGAGCACAATTCAACACCACAATGAACAATTTTGCTCGTTTTGCACGAATTTTGCTCGTTTTGAACGAATTTTGCTCATTTTCAAACGATTCAGCCTCTAATTCGCACATATCCGCTGTAATTCGACTCTGTACTATCTAGTTATGTTAAGTTATCCTATCTGAGCACAATTCAACACCACAATGAACAATTTTGCTCGTTTTGCACGAATTATGCTCGTTTTCGCACGATTCAGCCTCTAATTCGCACATATCCGCTGTATTTCGACTCTGTACTATCTAGTCATGTTAAGTTATCGTAACTGAGCACAATTCAACACCACAATGAACAATTTTGCTGGTTTTGAACGAATTATGCTCATTTTCGCACGATTCAGCCTCTAATTCGCACATATCCGCTGTAATTCGACTCTGTACTATCTAGTTATGTTAAGTTATCCTATCTGAGCACAATTCAACACCTCAACGAACAATTTTGCTCGTTTTGCACGAATTATGCTCATTTTCGCACGATTCAGCCTCTAATTCGCACATATCCGCTGTAATTCGACTCTGTACTATCTAGTCATGTTAAGTTATCGTAACTGAGCACAATTCAACACCACAATGAACAATTTTGCTGGTTTTGAACGAATTATGCTCATTTTCGCACGATTCAGCCTCTAATTCGCACATATCCGCTGTAATTCGACTCTGTACTATCTAGTTATGTTAAGTTATCCTATCTGAGCACAATTCAACACCACAATGAACAATTTTGCTCGTTTTGAACGAATTTTACTCATTTTCAAACGATTCAGCCTCTAATTCGCACATATCCGCCGTAATTCGACTCTGTACTATCTAGTCATGTTAAGTTATCCTATCTGGGCACAATTCAACATCACAATGAACAATTTTGCTGGTTTTGAATGAATTATGCTCATTTTCGCACGATTCAGCCTCTAATTCGCACATATCCGCTGTAATTCGACTCTGTACTATCTACTTATGTTAAGTTCTCCTATCTGAGCACAATTCAACACCACAACGAACAATTTTGCTCGTTTTGCACGAATTATGCTCATTTTCGCACGATTCAGCCTCTAATTCGCACATATCCGCTGTAATTCGACTCTGTACTATCTAGTCATGTTAAGTTATCGTAACTGAGCACAATTCAACACCACAATGAACAATTTTGCTGGTTTTGAACGAATTATGCTCATTTTCGCACGATTCAGCCTCTAATTCGCACATGTCCGCTGTAATTCGACTCTGTACTATCTAATCATGTTAAGTTATCCTATCTGAGCACAATTCAACAACACAACGAACAATTTTGCTTGTTTTGCACGAATTATGCTCATTTTCGCACGATTCAGCCTCTAATTCGCACACATCCGCTGTAATTCGACTCTGTACTATCTAGTCATGTTAAGTTATCGTAACTGAGCACAATTCAACACCACAATGAACAATTTTGCTGGTTTTGAACGAATTATGCACATTTTCGCACGATTCAGCCTCTAATTCGCACATATCCGCTGTAATTCGACTCTGTACTATCTAGTTATGTTAAGTTATCCTATCTGAGCACAATTCAACACCACAATGAACAATTTTGCTCGTTTTGCACGAATTATGCTCGTTTTCGCACGATTCAGCCTCTAATTCGCACATATCCGCTGTATTTCGACTCTGTACTATCTAGTCATGTTAAGTTATCGTAACTGAGCACAATTCAACACCACAATGAACAATTTTGCTGGTTTTGAACGAATTATGCACATTTTCGCACGATTCAGCCTCTAATTCGCACATATCCGCTGTAATTCGACTCTGTACTATCTAGTCATGTTAAGTTATCGTAACTGAGCACAATTCAACACCACAATGAACAATTTTGCTGGTTTTGAACGAATTATGCTCATTTTCGCACGATTCAGCCTCTAATTCGCACATATCCGCTGTAATTCGACTCTGTACTATCTAGTTATGTTAAGTTATCCTATCTGAGCACAATTCAACACCACAACGAACAATTTTGCTCGTTTTGCACGAATTATGCTCATTTTCGCACGATTCAGCCTCTAATTCGCACATATCCGCTGTAATTCGACTCTGTACTATCTAGTCATGTTAAGTTATCGTAACTGAGAACAATTCAACACCACAATGAACAATTTTGCTGGTTTTGAACGAATTATGCACATTTTCGCACGATTCAGCCTCTAATTCGCACATATCCGCTGTAATTCGACTCTGTACTATCTAGTTATGTTAAGTTATCCTATCTGAGCACAATTCAACACCACAATGAACAATTTTGCTCGTTTTGCACGAATTTTGCTCGTTGTGAACGAATTTTGCTCATTTTCAAACGATTCAGCCTCTAATTCGCACATATCCGCTGTAATTCGACTCTGTACTATCTAGTTATGTTAAGTTATCCTATCTGAGCACAATTCAACACCACAATGAACAATTTTGCTCGTTTTGCACGAAGTATGCTCGTTTTCGCACGATTCATCCTCTAATTCGCACATATCCGCTGTATTTCGACTCTGTACTATCTAGTCATGTTAAGTTATCCTATCTGGGCACAATTCAACACCACAATGAACAATTTTGCTCGTTTTGCACGAAGTATGCTCATTTTCGCACGATTCAGCCTCTAATTCGCACATATCCGCTGTATTTCGACTCTGTACTATCTAGTCATGTTAAGTTATCGTAACTGAGCACAATTCAACACCACAATGAACAATTTTGCTGGTTTTGAACGAATTATGCTCATTTTCGCACGATTCAGCCTCTAATTCGCACATATCCGCTGTAATTCGACTCTGTACTATCTAGTTATGTTAAGTTATCCTATCTGAGCACAATTGAACATCACAATGAACAATTTTGCTCGTTTTGCACGAATTTTGCTCGTTTTGAACGAATTATGCTCATTTTCGCACGATTCAGCCTCTAATTCGCACATATCCGCTGTAATTCGACTCTGTACTATCTAGTTATGTTAAGTTATCCTATCTGAGCCCAATTCAACACCACAACGAACAATTTTGCTCGTTTTGCACGAATTATGCTCATTTTCGCACGATTCAGCCTCTAATTCGCACATATCCGCTGTAATTCGACTCTGTACTATCTAGTCATGTTAAGTTATCGTAACTGAGCACAATTCAACACCACAATGAACAATTTTGCTGGTTTTGAACGAATTATGCTCATTTTCGCACGATTCAGCCTCTAATTCGCACATATCCGCTGTAATTCGACTCTGTACTATCTAGTTATGTTAAGTTATCCTATCTGAGCACAATTCAACACCACAATGAACAATTTTGCTGGTTTTGAACGAATTATGCTCATTTTCGCACGATTCAGCCTCTAATTCGCACATATCCGCTGTAATTTGACTCTGTACTATCTAGTTATGTTAAGTTATCCTATCTGAGCACAATTCAACACCACAATGAACAATTTTGCTCGTTTTGCACGAATTTTGCTCGTTTTGCACGAATTATACTCATTTTCGCACAATTCAGCCTCTAATTCGCACACATCCGCTGTAATTCGACTCTGTACTATCTAGTCATGTTAAGTTATCGTAACTGAGCACAATTCAACACCACAATGAACAATTTTGCTCGTTTTGAACGAATTATGCTCATTTTCGCACGATTCAGCCTCTAATTCGCACATATCCGCTGTAATTCGACTCTGTACTATCTAGTTATGTTAAGTTATCCTATCTGAGCACAATTCAACACCACAATGAACAATTTTGCTCGTTTTGCACGAATTATGCTCGTTTTCGCACGATTCAGCCTCTAATTCGCACATATCCGCTGTATTTCGACTCTGTACTATCTAGTCATGTTAAGTTATCGTAACTGAGCACAATTCAACACCACAATGAACAATTTTGCTGGTTTTGAACGAATTATGCTCATTTTCGCACGATTCAGCCTCTAATTCGCACATATCCGCTGTAATTCGACTCTGTACTATCTAGTTATGTTAAGTTATCCTATCTGAGCACAATTGAACATCACAATGAACAATTTTGCTCGTTTTGCACGAATTTTGCTCGTTTTGAACGAATTTTACTCATTTTCAAACGATTCAGCCTCTAATTCGCACATATCCGCCGTAATTCGACTCTGTACTATCTAGTCATGTTAAGTTATCGTAACTGAGCACAATTCAACACCACAATGAACAATTTTGCTCGTTTTGAACGAATTATGCTCATTTTCGCACGATTCAGCCTCTAATTCGCACATATCCGCTGTAATTCGAGTCTGTACTATCTAGTCATGTTAAGTTATCGTAACTGAGCACAATTCAACACCACAATGAACAATTTTGCTGGTTTTGAACGAATTATGCTCATTTTCGCACGATTCAGCCTCTAATTCGCACATATCCGCTGTAATTCGACTCTCTACTATCTAGTTATGTTAAGTTATCCTATCTGAGCACAATTCAACACCACAACGAACAATTTTGCTCGTTTTGCACGAATTATGCTCATTTTCGCACGATTCAGCCTCTAATTCGCACATATCCGCTGTAATTCGACTCTGTACTATCTAGTCATGTTAAGTTATCGTAACTGAGCACAATTCAACACCACAATGAACAATTTTGCTCGTTTTGAACGAATTATGCTCATTTTCTCACGATTCAGCCTCTAATTCGCACATATCCGCTGTAATTCGACTCTGTACTATCTAGTCATGTTAAGTTATCGTAACTGAGCACAATTCAACACCACAATGAACAATTTTGCTGGTTTTGAACGAATTATGCTCATTTTCGCGCGATTCTGCCTCTAATTCGCACATATCCGCTGTAATTCGACTCTGTACTATCTAGTTATGTTAAGTTATCCTATCTGAGCACAATTCAACACCACAATGAACAATTTTGCTCGTTTTGCACGAATTTTGCTCGTTTTACACGAATTATACTCATTTTCGCACAATTCAGCCTCTAATTCGCACACATCCGCTGTAATTCGACTCTGTACTATCTAGTCATGTTAAGTTATCGTAACTGAGCACAATTCAACACCACAATGAACAATTTTGCTCGTTTTGAACGAATTATGCTCATTTTCGCACGATTCAGCCTCTAATTCGCACATATCCGCTGTAGTTCGACTCTGTACTATCTAGTCGTGTTAAGTTATCGTAACTGAGCACAATTCAACACCACAATGAACAATTTTGCTGGTTTTGAACGAATTATGCTCATTTTCGCACGATTCAGCCTCTAATTCGCACATATCCGCTGTAATTCGACTCTGTACTATCTAGTTATGTTAAGTTATCCTATCTGAGCACAATTCAACATCACAATGAACAATTTTGCTCGTTTTGCACGAATTTTGCTCGTTTTGAACGAATTATGCTCATTTTCGCACGATTCAGCCTCTAATTCGCACATATCCGCTGTAATTCGACTCTGTACTATCTAGTCATGTTAAGTTATCGTAACTGAGCACAATTCAACACCACAATGAACAATTTTGCTGGTTTTGAACGAATTATGCACATTTTCGCACGATTCAGCCTCCAATTCGCACATATCCGCTGTAATTCGACTCTGTACTATCTAGTTATGTTAAGTTATCCTATCTGAGCACAATTCAACACCACAATGATCAATTTTGCTCGTTTTGCACGAATTTTGCTCGTTTTGAACGAATTTTGCTCATTTTCAAACGATTAAGCCTCTAATTCGCACATATCCGCTGTAATTCGACTCTGTACTATCTAGTTATGTTAAGTTATCCTATCTGAGCACAATTCAACACCACAACGAACAATTTTGCTCGTTTTGCACGAATTATGCTCATTTTCGCACGATTCCGCCTCTAATTCGCACATATCCGCTGTAATTCGACTCTGTACTATCTAGTCATGTTAAGTTATCCTATCTGAGCACAATTCAACACCACAATGAACAATTTTGCTCGTTTTACACGAATTATGCTCGTTTTCGCACGATTCAGCCTCTAATTCGCACATATCCGCTGTAATTCGACTCTGTACTATCTATTCATGTTAAGTTATCGTAACTGAGCACAATTCAACACCACAATGAACAATTTTGCTGGTTTTGAACGAATTATGCCCATTTTCGCACAATTCAGCCTCTAATTCGCACACATCCGCTGTAATTCGACTCTGTACTATCTAGTCATGTTAAGTTATCGTAACAGAGCACAATTCAACACCACAATGAACACTTTTGCTCGTTTTGAACGAATTATGCTCATTTTCGCACGATTCAGCCTCTAATTCGCACATATCCGCTGTAATTCGACTCTGTACTATCTAGTCATGTTAAGTTATCGTAACTGAGCACAATTCAACACCACAATGAACAATTTTGCTGGTTTTGAACGAATTATGCTCATTTTCGCACGATTCTGCCTCTAATTCGCACATATCCGCTGTAATTCGACTCTGTACTATCTAGTTATGTTAAGTTATCCTATCTGAGCACAATTCAACACCACAATGAACAATTTTGCTCGTTTTGCACGAATTTTGCTCGTTTTACACGAATTATACTCATTTTCGCACAATTCAGCCTCTAATTCGCACACATCCGCTGTAATTCGACTCTGTACTATCTAGTCATGTTAAGTTATCGTAACTGAGCACAATTCAACACCACAATGAACAATTTTGCTCGTTTTGAACGAATTATGCTCATTTTCGCACGATTCAGCCTCTAATTCGCACATATCCGCTGTAGTTCGACTCTGTACTATCTAGTCGTGTTAAGTTATCGTAACTGAGCACAATTCAACACCACAATGAACAATTTTGCTGGTTTTGAACGAATTATGCTCATTTTCGCACGATTCAGCCTCTAATTCGCACATATCCGCTGTAATTCGACTCTGTACTATCTAGTTATGTTAAGTTATCCTATCTGAGCACAATTCAACATCACAATGAACAATTTTGCTCGTTTTGCACGAATTTTGCTCGTTTTGAACGAATTATGCTCATTTTCGCACGATTCAGCCTCTAATTCGCACATATCCGCTGTAATTCGACTCTGTACTATCTAGTCATGTTAAGTTATCGTAACTGAGCACAATTCAACACCACAATGAACAATTTTGCTGGTTTTGAACGAATTATGCACATTTTCGCACGATTCAGCCTCCAATTCGCACATATCCGCTGTAATTCGACTCTGTACTATCTAGTTATGTTAAGTTATCCTATCTGAGCACAATTCAACACCACAATGATCAATTTTGCTCGTTTTGCACGAATTTTGCTCGTTTTGAACGAATTTTGCTCATTTTCAAACGATTAAGCCTCTAATTCGCACATATCCGCTGTAATTCGACTCTGTACTATCTAGTTATGTTAAGTTATCCTATCTGAGCACAATTCAACACCACAACGAACAATTTTGCTCGTTTTGCACGAATTATGCTCATTTTCGCACGATTCCGCCTCTAATTCGCACATATCCGCTGTAATTCGACTCTGTACTATCTAGTCATGTTAAGTTATCCTATCTGAGCACAATTCAACACCACAATGAACAATTTTGCTCGTTTTACACGAATTATGCTCGTTTTCGCACGATTCAGCCTCTAATTCGCACATATCCGCTGTAATTCGACTCTGTACTATCTATTCATGTTAAGTTATCGTAACTGAGCACAATTCAACACCACAATGAACAATTTTGCTGGTTTTGAACGAATTATGCCCATTTTCGCACAATTCAGCCTCTAATTCGCACACATCCGCTGTAATTCGACTCTGTACTATCTAGTCATGTTAAGTTATCGTAACAGAGCACAATTCAACACCACAATGAACACTTTTGCTCGTTTTGAACGAATTATGCTCATTTTCGCACGATTCAGCCTCTAATTCGCACATATCCGCTGTAATTCGACTCTGTACTATCTAGTCATGTTAAGTTATCGTAACTGAGCACAATTCAACACCACAATGAACAATTTTGCTGGTTTTGAACGAATTATGCTCATTTTCGCACGATTCAGCCTCTAATTCGCACATATCCGCTGTAATTCGACTCTGTACTATCTAGTTATGTTAAGTTATCCTATCTGAGCACAATTCAACATCACAATGAACAATTTTGCTCGTTTTGCACGAATTTTGCTCGTTTTGAACGAATTTTACTCATTTTCAAACGATTCAGCCTCTAATTCGCACATATCCGCTGTAATTCGACTCTGTACTATCTAGTTATGTTAAGTTATCCTATCTGAGCACAATTCAACACCACAATGAACAATTTTGCTCGTTTTGGACGAATTATGCTCGTTTTCGCACGATTCAGGCTCTAATTCGCACATATCCGCTGTATTTCGACTCTGTACTATCTAGTCATGTTAAGTTATCGTAACTGAGCACAATTCAACACCACAATGAACAATTTTGCTGGTTTTGAACGAATTATGCACATTTTCGCACGATTCAGCCTCTAATTCGCACATATCCGCCGTAATTCGACTCTGTACTATCTAGTCATGTTAAGTTATCGTAACTGAGCACAATTCAACACCACAATGAACAATTTTGCTGGTTTTGAACGAATGATGCTCATTTTCGCACGATTCAGCCTCTAATTCGCACATATCCGCTGTAATTCGACTCTGTACTATCTAGTTATGTTAAGTTATCCTATCTGAGCACAATTCAACACCACAATGAACAATTTTGCTCGTTTTGCACGAATTATGGTCATTTTCGAACGATTCAGCCTCTAATTCGCACATATCCGCTGTAATTCGACTCTGTACTATCTAGTTATGTTAAGTTATCGTAGCTGAGCACAATTCAACACCACAATGAACAATTTTGCTGGTTTTGAACGAATTATGCTCATTTTCGCACGATTCAGCCTCTAATTCGCACATATCCGCTGTAATTCGACTCTGTACTATCTACTTATGTTAAGTTATCCTATCTGAGCACAATTCAACACCACAACGAACAATTTTGCTCGTTTTGCACGAATTATGCTCATTTTCGCACGATTCAGCCTCTAATTCACACATATCCGCTGTAATTCGACTCTGTACTATCTAGTCATGTTAAGTTATCGTAACTGAGCACAATTCAACACCACAATGAACAATTTTGCTGGTTTTGAACGAATTATGCACATTTTCGCACGATTCAGCCTCTAATTCGCACATATCCGCTGTAATTCGACACTGTACTATCTAGTTATGTTAAGTTATCCTATCTGAGCACAATTCAACACCACAATGAACAATTTTGCTGGTTTTGAACGAATTATGCTCATTTTCGCACGATTCAGCCTCTAATTCGCACATATCCGCTGTAATTCGACTCTGTACTATCTAGTTATGTTAAGTTATCCTATCTGAGCACAATTCAACACCACAACGAACAATTTTGCTCGTTTTGCACGAATTATGCTCATTTTCGCACGATTCAGCCTCTAATTCGCACATATCCGCTGTAATTCGACTCTGTACTATCTAGTCATGTTAAGTTATCGTAACTGAGCACAATTCAACACCACAATGAACAATTTTGCTCGTTTTGAACGAATTATGCTCATTTTCGCACGATTCAGCCTCTAATTCGCACATATCCGCTGTAATTCGACTCTGTACTATCTAGTCATGTTAAGTTATCGTAACTGAGCACAATTCAACACCACAATGAACAATTTTGCTGGTTTTGAACGAATTATGCACATTTTCGCACGATTCAGCCTCTAATTCGCACATATCCGCTGTAATTCGACTCTGTACTATCTAGTTATGTTAAGTTATCCTATCTGAGCACAATTCAACACCACAACGAACAATTTTGCTCGTTTTGCACGAATTATGCTCATTTTCGCACGATTCAGCCTCTAATTCGCACATATCCGCTGTAATTCGACTCTGTACTATCTAGTTATGTTAAGTTATCCTATCTGAGCACAATTCAACACCACAATGAACAATTTTGCTGGTTTTGAACGAATTATGCTCATTTTCTCACGATTCAGCCTCTAATTCGCACATATCCGCTGTAATTCGACTCTGTACTATCTAGTCATGTTAAGTTATCGTAACTGTGCACAATTCAACACCACAATGAACAATTTTGCTGGTTTTGAACGAATTATGCTCATTTTCGCGCGATTCAGCCTCTAATTCGCACATATCCGCTGTAATTCGACTCTGTACTATCTAGTTATGTTAAGTTATCCTATCTGAGCACAATTCAACACCACAATGAACAATTTTGCTCGTTTTGCACGAATTTTGCTCGTTTTGCACGAATTATGCCCATTTTCGCACAATTCAGCCTCTAATTCGCACACATCCGCTGTAATTCGACTCTGTACTATCTAGTCATGTTAAGTTATCGTAACAGAGCACAATTCAACACCACAATGAACACTTTTGCTCGTTTTGAACGAATTATGCTCATTTTCGCACGATTCAGCCTCTAATTCGCACATATCCGCTGTAATTCGACTCTGTACTATCTAGTCATGTTAAGTTACCGTAACTGAGCACAATTCAACACCACAATGAACAATTTTGCTGGTTTTGAACGAATTATGCTCATTTTCGCACGATTCAGCCTCTAATTCGCACATATCCGCTGTAATTCGACTCTGTACTATCTAGTTATGTTAAGTTATCCTATCTGAGCACAATTCAACACCACAATGAACAATTTTGCTCGTTTTGCACGAATTATGCTCATTTTCGCACGATTCAGCCTCTAATTCGCACATATCCGCTGTAATTCGACTCTGTACTATATAGTTATGTTAAGTTATCCTATCTGAGCACAATTCAACACCACAATGAACAATTTTGCTCGTTTTGCACGAATGATGCTCGTTTTGAACGAATTTTACTCATTTTCAAACGATCCAGCCTATAATTCGCACATATCCGCTGTAATTCGACTCTGTACTATCTAGTTATGTTAAGTTATCCTATCTGAGCACAATTCAACACCACAATGAACAATTTTGCTGGTTTTGAACGAATTATGCACATTTTCGCACGATTCAGCCTCCAATTCGCACATATCCGCTGTAATTCGACTCTGTACTATCTAGTTATGTTAAGTTATCCTATCTGAGCACAATTCAACACCACAATGATCAATTTTGCTCGTTTTGCACGAATTTTGCTCGTTTTGAACGAATTTTGCTCATTTTCAAACGATTAAGCCTCTAATTCGCACATATCCGCTGTAATTCGACTCTGTACTATCTAGTTATGTTAAGTTATCCTATCTGAGCACAATTCAACACCACAACGAACAATTTTGCTCGTTTTGCACGAATTATGCTCATTTTCGCACGATTCCGCCTCTAATTCGCACATATCCGCTGTAATTCGACTCTGTACTATCTAGTCATGTTAAGTTATCCTATCTGAGCACAATTCAACACCACAATGAACAATTTTGCTCGTTTTGCACGAATTATGCTCGTTTTCGCACGATTCAGCCTCTAATTCGCACATATCCGCTGTAATTCGACTCTGTACTATCTAGTCATGTTAAGTTATCGTAACTGAGCACAATTCAACACCACAATGAACAATTTTGCTGGTTTTGAACGAATTATGCTCATTTTCGCACGATTCAGTCTCTAATTCGCACATATCCGCTGTAATTCGACTCTGTACTATCTAGTTATGTTAAGTTATCCTATCTGAGCACAATTCAACACCACAATGAACAATTTTGCTCGTTTTGCACGAATTTTGCTCGTTTTGAACGAATTTTACTCATTTTCAAACGATTCAGCCTCTAATTCGCACATATCCGCTGTAATTCGACTCTGTACTATCTAGTTATGTTAAGTTATCCTATCTGAGCACAATTCAACACCACAATGAACAATTTTGCTCGTTTTGCACGAATTATGCTCATTTTCGCACGATTCCGCCTCTAATTCGCACATATCCGCTGTAATTCGACTCTGTACTATCTAGTTATGTTAAGTTATCCTATCTGAGCACAATTCAACACCACAATGAACAATTTTGCTCGTTTTGCACGAATTATGCTCATTTTCGCACGATTCAGCCTCTAATTCGCACATATCCGCTGTAATTCGACTCTGTACTATCTAGTCATGTTAAGTTATCGTAACTGAGCACAATTCAACACCACAATGAACAATTTTGCACGTTTTGCACGAGTTTTGCTCGTTTTGCACGAATTATGCCCATTTTCGCACAATTCAGCCTCTAATTCGCACACATCCGCTGTAAATCGACTCTGTACTATCTAGTCATGTTAAGTTATCGTAACAGAGCACAATTCAACACCACAATGAACACTTTTGCTCGTTTTGAACGAATTATGCTCATTTTCGCACGATTCAGCCTCTAATTCGCACATATCCGCTGTAATTCGACTCTGTACTATCTAGTCATGTTAAGTTATCGTAACTGAGCACAATTCAACACCACAATGAACAATTTTGCTGGTTTTGAACGAATTATGCTCATTTTCGCACGATTCAGCCTCTAATTCGCACATATCCGCTGTAATTCGACTCTGTACTATCTAGTTATGTTAAGTTATCCTATCTGAGCACAATTCAACACCACAATGAACAATTTTGCTCGTTTTGCACGAATTATGCTCATTTTCGCACGATTCAGCCTCTAATTCGCACATATCCGCTGTAATTCGACTCTGTACCATCTAGTTATGTTAAGTTATCCTATCTGAGCACAATTCAACACCACAATGAACAATTTTGCTCGTTTTGCACGAATTATGCTCGTTTTCGCACGATTCAGCCTCTAATTCGCACATATCCGCTGTATTTCGACTCTGTACTATCTAGTCATGTTAAGTTATCGTAACTGAGCACAATTCAACACCACAATGAACAATTTTGCTGGTTTTGAACGAATTATGCACATTTTCGCACGATTCAGCCTCCAATTCGCACATATCCGCTGTAATTCGACTCTGTACTATCTAGTTATGTTAAGTTATCCTATCTGAGCACAATTCAACACCACAATGATCAATTTTGCTCGTTTTGCACGAATTTTGCTCATTTTCAAACGATTTAGCCTCTAATTCGCACATATCCGCTGTAATTCGACTCTGTACTATCTAGTTATGTTAAGTTATCCTATCTGAGCACAATTCAACACCACAACGAACAATTTTGCTCGTTTTGCACGAATTATGCTCATTTTCGCACGATTCCGCCTCTAATTCGCACATATCCGCTGTAATTCGACTCTGTACTATCTAGTCATGTTAAGTTATCCTATCTGAGCACAATTCAACACCACAATGAACAATTTTGCTCGTTTTGCACGAATTATGCTCGTTTTCGCACGATTCAGCCTCTAATTCGCACATATCCGCTGTAATTCGACTCTGTACTATCTAGTCATGTTAAGTTATCGTAACTGAGCACAATTCAACACCACAATGAACAATTTTGCTGGTTTTGAACGAATTATGCTCATTTTCGCACGATTCAGTCTCTAATTCGCACATATCCGCTGTAATTCGACTCTGTACTATCTAGTCATGTTAAGTTATCGTAACTGAGCACAATTCAACACCACAATGAACAATTTTGCTGGTTTTGAACGAATTATGCTCATTTTCGCACGATTCAGCCTCTAATTCGCACATATCCGCTGTAATTCGACTCTGTACTATCTAGTTATGTTAAGTTATCCTATCTGAGCACAATTCAACACCACAATGAACAATTTTGCTCGTTTTGCACGAATTATGCTCATTTTCGCACGATTCAGCCTCTAATTCGCACATATCCGCTGTAATTCGACTCTGTACTATCTAGTTATGTTAAGTTTTCCTATCTGAGCACAATTCAACACCACAATGAACAATTTTGCTCGTTTTGCACGAATTATGCTCGTTTTCGCACGATTCAGCCTCTAATTCGCATATATCCGCTGTATTTCGGCTCTGTACTATCTAGTCATGTTAAGTTATCGTAACTGAGCACAATTCAACACCACAATGAACAATTTTGCTGGTTTTGAACGAATTATGCACATTTTCGCACGATTCAGCCTCTAATTCGCACATATCCGCTGTAATTCGACTCTGTACTATCTAGTCATGTTAAGTTATCCTATCTGAGCACAATTCAACACCACAATGAACAATTTTGCTCGTTTTGCACGAATTATGCTCGTTTTCGCACGATTCAGCCTCTAATTCGCACATATCCGCTGTATTTCGACTCTGTACTATCTAGTCATGTTAAGTTATCGTAACTGAGCACAATTCAACACCACAATGAACAATTTTGCTGGTTTTGAACGAATTATGCACATTTTCGCACGATTCAGCCTCTAATTCGCACATATCCGCTGTAATTCGACTCTGTACTATCTAGTCATGTTAAGTTATCGTAACTGAGCACAATTCAACACCACAATGAACAATTTTGCTCGTTTTGCACGAATTATGCTCGTTTTCGCACGATTCAGCCTCTAATTCGCACATATCCGCTGTATTTCGACTCTGTACTATCTAGTCATGTTAAGTTATCGTAACTGAGCACAATTCAACACCACAACGAACAATTTTGCTCGTTTTGCACGAATTATGCTCATTTTCGCACGATTCAGCCTCTAATTCGCACATATCCGCTGTAATTCGACTCTGTACTATCTAGTTATGTTAAGTTATCCTATCTGAGCACAATTCAACACCACAATGAACAATTTTGCTCGTTTTGCACGAATTATGCTCGTTTTCGCACGATTCAGCCTCTAACTCGCACATATCCGCTGTAATTCGACTCTGTACTATCTAGTTATGTTAAGTTATCCTATCTGAGCACAATTCAACACCACAATGAACAATTTTGCTCGTTTTGCACGAATTATGCTCGTTTTCGCACGATTCAGCCTCTAATTCGCACATATCCGCTGTATTTCGACTCTGTACCATCTAGTCATGTTAAGATATCGTAACTGAGCACAATTCAACACCACAATGAACAATTTTGCTGGTTTTGAACGAATTATGCTCATTTTCGCACGATTCAGCCTCTAATTCGCACATATCCGCTGTAATTCGACTCTGTACTATCTACTTATGTTAAGTTATCCTATCTGAGCACAATTCAACACCACAACGAACAATTTTGCTCGTTTTGCACGAATTATGCTCATTTTCGCACGATTCAGCCTCTAATTCGCACATATCCGCTGTAATTCGACTCTGTACTATCTAGTCATGTTAAGTTATCGTAACTGAGCACAATTCAACACCACAATGAACAATTTTGCTGGTTTTGAACGAATTATGCTCATTTTCGCACGATTCAGCCTCTAATTCGCACATATCCGCTGTAATTCGACTCTGTACTATCTAGTCATGTTAAGTTATCGTAACTGAGCACAATTCAACACCACAATGAACAATTTTGCTGGTTTTGCACGAATTATGCTCATTTTCGCACGATTCAGCCTCTAATTCGCACATATCCGCTGTAATTCGACTCTGTACTATCTAGTTATGTTAAGTTATCCTATCTGAGCACAATTAAACACCACAATGAACAATTTTGCTCGTTTTGCACGAATTATGCTCGTTTTCGCACGATTCAGCCTCTAATTCGCACATATCCGCTGTATTTCGACTCTGTACTATCTAGTCATGTTAAGTTATCGTAACTGAGCACAATTCAACACCACAATGAACAATTTTGCTGGTTTTGAACGAATTATGCACATTTTCGCACGATTCAGCCTCTAATTCGCACATATCCGCTGTAATTCGACTCTGTACTATCTAGTCATGTTAAGTTATCGTAACTGAGCACAATTCAACACCACAATGAACAATTTTGCTCGTTTTGCACGAATTATGCTCGTTTTCGCACGATTAAGCCTCTAATTCGCACATATCCGCTGTATTTCGACTCTGTACTATCTAGTCATGTTAAGTTATCGTAACTGAGCACAATTCAACACCACAACGAACAATTTTGCTCGTTTTGCACGAATTATGCTCATTTTCGCACGATTCAGCCTCTAATTCGCACATATCCGCTGTAATTCGACTCTGTACTATCTAGTTATGTTAAGTTATCCTATCTGAGCACAATTCAACACCACAATGAACAATTTTGCTCGTTTTGCACGAATTATGCTCGTTTTCGCACGATTCAGCCTCTAATTCGCACATATCCGCTGTAATTCGACTCTGTACTATCTAGTTATGTTAAGTTATCCTATCTGAGCACAATTCAACACCACAATGAACAATTTTGCTCGTTTTGCACGAATTATGCTCGTTTTCGCACGATTCAGCCTCTAATTCGCACATATCCGCTGTATTTCGACTCTGTACCATCTAGTCATGTTAAGATATCGTAACTGAGCACAATTCAACACCACAATGAACAATTTTGCTGGTTTTGAACGAATTATGCTCATTTTCGCACGATTCAGCCTCTAATTCGCACATATCCGCTGTATTTCGACTCTGTACTATCTAGTCATGTTAAGTTATCGTAACTGAGCACAATTCAACACCACAATGAACAATTTTGCTGGTTTTGAACGAATTATGCACATTTTCGCACGATTCAGCCTCTAATTCGCACATATCCGCTGTAATTCGACTCTGTACTATCTAGTCATGTTAAGTTATCGTAACTGAGCACAATTCAACACCACAATGAACAATTTTGCTCGTTTTGCACGAATTATGCTCGTTTTCGCACGATTCAGCCTCTAATTCGCACATATCCGCTGTATTTCGACTCTGTACTATCTAGTCATGTTAAGTTATCGTAACTGAGCACAATTCAACACCACAACGAACAATTTTGCTCGTTTTGCACGAATTATGCTCATTTTCGCACGATTCAGCCTCTAATTCGCACATATCCGCTGTAATTCGACTCTGTACTATCTAGTTATGTTAAGTTATCCTATCTGAGCACAATTCAACACCACAATGAACAATTTTGCTCGTTTTGCACGAATTATGCTCGTTTTCGCACGATTCAGCCTCTAATTCGCACATATCCGCTGTAATTCGACTCTGTACTATCTAGTTATGTTAAGTTATCCTATCTGAGCACAATTCAACACCACAATGAACAATTTTGCTCGATTTGCACGAATTATGCTCGTTTTCGCACGATTCAGCCTCTAATTCGCACATATCCGCTGTATTTCGACTCTGTACCATCTAGTCATGTTAAGATATCGTAACTGAGCACAATTCAACACCACAATGAACAATTTTGCTGGTTTTGAACGAATTATGCTCATTTTCGCACGATTCAGCCTCTAATTCGCACATATCCGCTGTAATTCGACTCTGTACTATCTAGTCATGTTAAGTTATCGTAACTGAGCACAATTCAACACCACAATGAACAATTTTGCTCGTTTTGCACGAATTAAGCTCGTTTTCGCACGATTCAGCCTCTAATTCGCACATATCCGCTGTATTTCGGCTCTGTACTATCTAGTCATGTTAAGTTATCGTAACTGAGCACAATTCAACACCACAACGAACAATTTTGCTCGTTTTGCACGAATTATGCTCATTTTCGCACGATTCAGCCTCTAATTCGCACATATCCGCTGTAATTCGACTCTGTACTATCTAGTCATGTTAAGTTATCGTAACTGAGCACAATTCAACACCACAATGAACAATTTTGCTGGTTTTGAACGAATTATGCTCATTTTCGCACGATTCAGCCTCTAATTCGCACATATCCGCTGTAATTCGACTCTGTACTATCTAGTTACGTTAAGTTATCCTATCTGAGCACAATTCAACACCACAATGAACAATTTTGCTGGTTTTGAACGAATTATGCTCATTTTCGCACGATTCAGCCTCTAATTCGCACATATCCGCTGTAATTCGACTCTGTACTATCTAGTTATGTTAAGTTATCCTATCTGAGCACAATTCAACACCACAATGAACAATTTTGCTCGTTTTGCACGAATTATGCTCGTTTTCGCACGATTCAGCCTCTAATTCGCACATATCCGCTGTAATTCGACTCTGTACTATCTAGTTATGTTAAGTTATCCTATCTGAGCACAACTCAACACCACAATGAACAATTTTGCTCGTTTTGCACGAATTATGCTCGTTTTCGCACGATTCAGCCTCTAATTCGCACATATCCGCTGTATTTCGACTCTGTACCATCTAGTTATGTTAAGTTATCCTATCTGAGCACAATTCAACACCACAATGAACAATTTTGCTGGTTTTGAACGAATTATGCTCATTTTCGCACGATTCAGCCTCTAATTCGCACATATCCGCTGTAATTCGACTCTGTACTATCTAGTTATGTTAAGTTATCCTATCTGAGCACAACTCAACACCACAACGAACAATTTTGCTCGTTTTGCACGAATTATGCTCATTTTCGCACGATTCAGCCTCTGATTCGCACATATCCGCTGTAATTCGACTCTGTACTATCTAGTCATGTTAAGTTATCGTAACTGAGCACAATTCAACACCACAATGAACAATTTTGCTGGTTTTGAACGAATTATGCTCATTTTCGCACGATTCAGCCTCTAATTCGCACATATCCGCTGTAATTCGACTCTGTACTATCTAGTTATGTTAAGTTATCCTATCTGAGCACAATTCAACACCACAATGAACAATTTTGCTCGTTTTGCACGAAGTATGCTCGTTTTCGCACGATTCAGCCTCTAATTCGCACATATCTGCTGTAATTCGACTCTGTACTATCTAGTTATGTTAAGTTATCCTATCTGAGCACAATTCAACACCACAATGAACAATTTTGCTCGTTTTGCACGAATTATGCTCATTTTCGCACGATTCAGCCTCTAATTCGCACATATCCGCTGTAATTCGACTCTGTACTATCTAGTCATGTTAAGTTATCGTAACTGAGCACAATTCAACACCACAATGAACAATTTTGCTCGTTTTGCACGAATTATGCTCGTTTTCGCACGATTCAGCCTCTAATTCGCACATATCCGCTGTATTTCGGCTCTGTACTATCTAGTCATGTTAAGTTATCGTAACTGAGCACAATTCAACACCACAACGAACAATTTTGCTCGTTTTGCACGAATTATGCTCATTTTCGCACGATTCAGCCTCTAATTCGCACATATCCGCTGTAATTCGACTCTGTACTATCTAGTCATGTTAAGTTATCGTAACTGAGCACAATTCAACACCACAATGAACAATTTTGCTGGTTTTGAACGAATTATGCTCATTTTCGCACGATTCAGCCTCTAATTCGCACATATCCGCTGTAATTCGACTCTGTACTATCTAGTCATGTTAAGTTATCCTATCTGAGCACAATTCAACACCACAACGAACAATTTTGCTCGTTTTGCACGAATTATGCTCATTTTCGCACGATTCAGCCTCTAATTCGCACATATCCGCTGTAATTCGACTCTGTACTATCTAGTCATGTTAAGTTATCGTAACTGAGCACAATTCAACACCACAATGAACAATTTTGCACGTTTTGCACGAGTTTTGCTCGTTTTGCACGAATTATGCCCATTTTCGCACAATTCAGCCTCTAATTCGCACACATCCGCTGTAAATCGACTCTGTACTATCTAGTCATGTTAAGTTATCGTAACAGAGCACAATTCAACACCACAATGAACACTTTTGCTCGTTTTGAACGAATTATGCTCATTTTCGCACGATTCAGCCTCTAATTCGCACATATCCGCTGTAATTCGACTCTGTACTATCTAGTCATGTTAAGTTATCGTAACTGAGCACAATTCAACACCACAATGAACAATTTTGCTGGTTTTGAACGAATTATGCTCATTTTCGCACGATTCAGCCTCTAATTCGCACATATCCGCTGTAATTCGACTCTGTACTATCTAGTTATGTTAAGTTATCCTATCTGAGCACAATTCAACACCACAATGAACAATTTTGCTCGTTTTGCACGAATTATGCTCGTTTTCGCACGATTCAGCCTCTAATTCGCACATATCCGCTGTAATTCGACTCTGTACTATCTAGTTATGTTAAGTTATCCTATCTGAGCATAATTCAACACCACAATGAACAATTTTGCTCGTTTTGCACGAATTATGCTCGTTTTCGCACGATTCAGCCTCTAATTCGCACATATCCGCTGTAATTCGACTCTGTACTATCTAGTCATGTTAAGTTATCGTAACTGAGCACAATTCAACACCACAATGAACAATTTTGCACGTTTTGCACGAGTTTTGCTCGTTTTGCACGAATTATGCCATTTTCGCACAATTCAGCCTCTAATTCGCACACATCCGCTGTAAATCGACTCTGTACTATCTAGTCATGTTAAGTTATCGTAACAGAGCACAATTCAACACCACAATGAACACTTTTGCTCGTTTTGAACGAATTATGCTCATTTTCGCACGATTCAGCCTCTAATTCGCACATATCCGCTGTAATTCGACTCTGTACTATCTAGTCATGTTAAGTTATCGTAACTGAGCACAATTCAACACCACAATGAACAATTTTGCTGGTTTTGAACGAATTATGCTCATTTTCGCACGATTCAGCCTCTAATTCGCACATATCCGCTGTAATTCGACTCTGTACTATCTAGTTATGTTAAGTTATCCTATCTGAGCACAATTCAACACCACAATGAACAATTTTGCTCGTTTTGCACGAATTATGCTCGTTTTCGCACGATTCAGCCTCTAATTCGCACATATCCGCTGTAATTCGACTCTGTACTATCTAGTTATGTTAAGTTATCCTATCTGAGCATAATTCAACACCACAATGAACAATTTTGCTCGTTTTGCACGAATTATGCTCGTTTTCGCACGATTCAGCCTCTAATTCGCACATATCCGCTGTATTTCGACTCTGTACCATCTAGTTATGTTAAGTTATCCTATCTGAGCACAATTCAACACCACAATGAACAATTTTGCTGGTTTTGAACGAATTATGCTCATTTTCGCACGATTCAGCCTCTAATTCGCACATATCCGCTGTAATTCGACTCTGTACTATCTAGTTATGTTAAGTTATCCTATCTGAGCACAACTCAACACCACAACGAACAATTTTGCTCGTTTTGCACGAATTATGCTCATTTTCGCACGATTCAGCCTCTAATTCGCACATATCCGCTGTAATTCGACTCTGTACTATCTAGTCATGTTAAGTTATCGTAACTGAGCACAATTCAACACCACAATGAACAATTTTGCTGGTTTTGAACGAATTATGCTTATTTTCGCACGATTCAGCCTCTAATTCGCACATATCCGCTGTAATTCGACTCTGTACTATCTAGTTATGTTAAGTTATCCTATCTGAGCACAATTCAACACCACAATGAACAATTTTGCTCGTTTTGCACGAAGTATGCTCGTTTTCGCACGATTCAGCCTCTAATTCGCACATATCCGCCGTATTTCGACTCTGTACTATCTAGTCATGTTAAGTTATCGTAACTGAGCACAATTCAACACCACAATGAACAATTTTGCTCGTTTTGAACGAATTATGCTCATTTTCGCACGATTCAGCCTCTAATTCGCACATATCCGCTGTAATTCGACTCTGTACTATCTAGTTATGTTAAGTTATCGTAACTGAGCAGAATTCAACACCACAACGAACAATTTGCTCGTTTTGCACGAATTATGCTCATTTTCGCACGATTCAGCCTCTAATTCGCACATATCCGCTGTAATTCGACTCTGTACTATCTAGTCATGTTAAGTTATCGTAACTGAGCACAATTCAACACCACAATGAACAATTTTGCTGGTTTTGAACGAATTATGCTCATTTTCGCACGATTCAGCCTCTAATTCGCACATATCCGCTGTAATTCGACTCTGTACTATCTAGTCATGTTAAGTTATCCTATCTGAGCACAATTCAACACCACAACGAACAATTTTGCTCGTTTTGCACGAATTATGCTCATTTTCGCACGATTCAGCCTCTAATTCGCACATATCCGCTGTAATTCGACTCTGTACTATCTAGTCATGTTAAGTTATCGTAACTGAGCACAATTCAACACCACAATGAACAATTTTGCACGTTTTGCACGAGTTTTGCTCGTTTTGCACGAATTATGCCCATTTTCGCACAATTCAGCCTCTAATTCGCACACATCCGCTGTAAATCGACTCTGTACTATCTAGTCATGTTAAGTTATCGTAACAGAGCACAATTCAACACCACAATGAACACTTTTGCTCGTTTTGAACGAATTATGCTCATTTTCGCACGATTCAGCCTCTAATTCGCACATATCCGCTGTAATTCGACTCTGTACTATCTAGTCATGTTAAGTTATCGTAACTGAGCACAATTCAACACCACAATGAACAATTTTGCTGGTTTTGAACGAATTATGCTTATTTTCGCACGATTCAGCCTCTAATTCGCACATATCCGCTGTAATTCGACTCTGTACTATCTAGTTATGTTAAGTTATCCTATCTGAGCACAATTCAACACCACAATGAACAATTTTGCTCGTTTTGCACGAAGTATGCTCGTTTTCGCACGATTCAGCCTCTAATTCGCACATATCCGCTGTAATTCGACTCTGTACTATCTAGTTATGTTAAGTTATCCTATCTGAGCATAATTCAACACCACAATGAACAATTTTGCTCGTTTTGCACGAATTATGCTCGTTTTCGCACGATTCAGCCTCTAATTCGCACATATCCGCTGTAATTCGACTCTGTACTATCTAGTCATGTTAAGTTATCGTAACTGAGCACAATTCAACACCACAATGAACAATTTTGCACGTTTTGCACGAGTTTTGCTCGTTTTGCACGAATTATGCCCATTTTCGCACAATTCAGCCTCTAATTCGCACACATCCGCTGTAAATCGACTCTGTACTATCTAGTCATGTTAAGTTATCGTAACAGAGCACAATTCAACACCACAATGAACACTTTTGCTCGTTTTGAACGAATTATGCTCATTTTCGCACGATTCAGCCTCTAATTCGCACATATCCGCTGTAATTCGACTCTGTACTATCTAGTCATGTTAAGTTATCGTAACTGAGCACAATTCAACACCACAATGAACAATTTTGCTGGTTTTGAACGAATTATGCTCATTTTCGCACGATTCAGCCTCTAATTCGCACATATCCGCTGTAATTCGACTCTGTACTATCTAGTTATGTTAAGTTATCCTATCTGAGCACAATTCAACACCACAATGAACAATTTTGCTCGTTTTGCACGAATTATGCTCGTTTTCGCACGATTCAGCCTCTAATTCGCACATATCCGCTGTAATTCGACTCTGTACTATCTAGTTATGTTAAGTTATCCTATCTGAGCATAATTCAACACCACAATGAACAATTTTGCTCGTTTTGCACGAATTATGCTCGTTTTCGCACGATTCAGCCTCTAATTCGCACATATCCGCTGTATTTCGACTCTGTACCATCTAGTTATGTTAAGTTATCCTATCTGAGCACAATTCAACACCACAATGAACAATTTTGCTGGTTTTGAACGAATTATGCTCATTTTCGCACGATTCAGCCTCTAATTCGCACATATCCGCTGTAATTCGACTCTGTACTATCTAGTTATGTTAAGTTATCCTATCTGAGCACAACTCAACACCACAACGAACAATTTTGCTCGTTTTGCACGAATTATGCTCATTTTCGCACGATTCAGCCTCTAATTCGCACATATCCGCTGTAATTCGACTCTGTACTATCTAGTTATGTTAAGTTATCCTATCTGAGCACAATTCAACACCACAATGAACAATTTTGCTCGTTTTGCACGAAGTATGCTCGTTTTCGCACGATTCAGCCTCTAATTCGCACATATCCGCCGTATTTCGACTCTGTACTATCTAGTCATGTTAAGTTATCGTAACTGAGCACAATTCAACACCACAATGAACAATTTTGCTCGTTTTGAACGAATTATGCTCATTTTCGCACGATTCAGCCTCTAATTCGCACATATCCGCTGTAATTCGACTCTGTACTATCTAGTCATGTTAAGTTATCGTAACTGAGCACAATTCAACACCACAATGAACAATTTTGCTGGTTTTGAACGAATTATGCTCATTTTCGCACGATTCAGCCTCTAATTCGCACATATCCGCTGTAATTCGACTCTGTACTATCTAGTTATGTTAAGTTATCCTATCTGAGCACAATTCAACACCACAACGAACAATTTTGCTCGTTTTGCACGAATTATGCTCATTTGCGCACGATTCAGCCTCTAATTCGCACATATCCGCTGTAATTCGACTCTGTACTATCTAGTTATGTTAAGTTATCCTATCTGAGCACAATTCAACACCACAATGAACAATTTTGCTGGTTTTGAACGAATTATGCTCATTTTCGCGCGATTCAGCCTCTAATTCGCACATATCCGCTGTAATTCGACTCTGTACTATCTAGTTATGTTAAGTTATCCTATCTGAGCACAATTCAACACCACAATGAACAATTTTGCTCGTTTTGCACGAATTTTGCTCGTTTTGCACGAATTATGCCCATTTTCGCACAATTCAGCCTCTAATTCGCACACATCCGCTGTAATTCGACTCTGTACTATCTAGTTATGTTAAGTTATCGTAACTGAGCACAATTCAACACCACAATGAACAATTTTGCTGGTTTTGAACGAATTATGCTCATTTTCGCACGATTCAGCCTCTAATTCGCACATATCCGCTGTAATTCGACTCTGTACTATCTAGTTATGTTAAGTTATCCTATCTGAGCACAATTCAACACCACAATGAACAATTTTGCTCGTTTTGCACGAAGTATGCTCGTTTTCGCACGATTCAGCCTCTAATTCGCACATATCTGCTGTAATTCGACTCTGTACTACCTAGTTATGTTAAGTTATCCTATCTGAGCACAATTCAACACCACAATGAACAATTTTGCTCGTTTTGCACGAATTATGCTCATTTTCGCACGATTCAGCCTCTAATTCGCACATATCCGCTGTAATTCGACTCTGTACTATCTAGTCATGTTAAGTTATCGTAACTGAGCACAATTCAACACCACAATGAACAATTTTGCTCGTTTTGCACGAATTATGCTCGTTTTCGCACGATTCAGCCTCTAATTCGCACATATCCGCCGTATTTCGACTCTGTACTATCTAGTCATGTTAAGTTATCGTAACTGAGCACAATTCAACACCACAATGAACAATTTTGCTCGTTTTGAACGAATTATGCTCATTTTCGCACGATTCAGCCTCTAATTCGCACATATCCGCTGTAATTCGACTCTGTACTATCTAGTCATGTTAAGTTATCGTAACTGAGCACAATTCAACACCACAATGAACAATTTTGCTGGTTTTGAACGAATTATGCTCATTTTCGCACGATTCAGCCTCTAATTCGCACATATCCGCTGTAATTCGACTCTGTACTATCTAGTTATGTTAAGTTATCCTATCTGAGCACAATTCAACACCACAACGAACAATTTTGCTCGTTTTGCACGAATTATGCTCATTTGCGCACGATTCAGCCTCTAATTCGCACATATCCGCTGTAATTCGACTCTGTACTATCTAGTTATGTTAAGTTATCCTATCTGAGCACAATTCAACACCACAATGAACAATTTTGCTGGTTTTGAACGAATTATGCTCATTTTCGCGCGATTCAGCCTCTAATTCGCACATATCCGCTGTAATTCGACTCTGTACTATCTAGTTATGTTAAGTTATCCTATCTGAGCACAATTCAACACCACAATGAACAATTTTCCTCGTTTTGCACGAATTTTGCTCGTTTTGCACGAATTATGCCCATTTTCGCACAATTCAGCCTCTAATTCGCACACATCCGCTGTAATTCGACTCTGTACTATCTAGTTATGTTAAGTTATCGTAACTGAGCACAATTCAACACCACAATGAACAATTTTGCTGGTTTTGAACGAATTATGCTCATTTTCGCACGATTCAGCCTCTAATTCGCACATATCCGCTGTATTTCGACTCTGTACTATCTAGTCATGTTAAGTTATCGTAACTGAGCACAATTCAACACCACAACGAACAATTTTGCTCGTTTTGCACGAATTATGCTCATTTTCGCACGATTCAGCCTCTAATTCGCACATATCCGCTGTAATTCGACTCTGTACTATCTAGTCATGTTAAGTTATCGTAACTGAGCACAATTCAACACCACAATGAACAATTTTGCTCGTTTTGAACGAATTATGCTCATTTTCGCACGATTCAGCCTATAATTCGCACATATCCGCTGTAATTCGACTCTGTACTATCTAGTCATGTTAAGTTATCGTAACTGAGCACAATTCAACACCACAATGAACAATTTTGCTGGTTTTGAACGAATTATGCTCATTTTCGCACGATTCAGCCTCTAATTCGCACATATCCGCTGTAATTCGACTCTGTACTATCTAGTTATGTTAAGTTATCCTATCTGAGCACAATTCAACACCACAATGAACAATTTTGCTCGTTTTGCACGAATTATGCTCATTTTCGCACGATTCAGCCTCTAATTCGCACATATCCGCTGTAATTAGACTCTGTACTATCTAGTTATGTTAAGTTATCCTATCTGAGCACAATTCAACACCACAATGAACAATTTTGCTCGTTTTGCACGAATTATGCTCGTTTTCGCACGATTCAGCCTCTAATTCGCACATATCCGCTGTATTTCGACTCTGTACTATCCAGTCATGTTAAGTTATCGTAACTGAGCACAATTCAACACCACAATGAACAATTTTGCTGGTTTTGAACGAATTATGCACATTTTCGCACGATTCAGCCTCTAATTCGCACATATCCGCTGTAATTCGACTCTGTACTATCTAGTCATGTTAAGTTATCGTAACTGAGCACAATTCAACACCACAATGAACAATTTTGCTGGTTTTGAACGAATTATGCTCATTTTCGCACGATTCAGCCTCTAATTCGCACATATCCGCTGTAATTCGACTCTGTACTATCTAGTCATGTTAAGTTATCCTATCTGAGCACAATTCAACACCACAATGAACAATTTTGCTCGTTTTGCACGAATTATGCTCATTTTCGCACGATTCAGCCTCTAATTCGCACATATCCGCTGTAATTCGACTCTGTACTATCTAGTTATGTTAAGTTATCCTATCTGAGCACAATTCAACACCACAATGAACAATTTTGCTCGTTTTGCACGAATTATGCTCGTTTTCGCACGATTCAGCCTCTAATTCGCACATATCCGCTGTATTTCGACTCTGTACTATCTAGTCATGTTAAGTTATCGTAACTGAGCACAATTCAACACCACAATGAACAATTTTGCTGGTTTTGAACGAATTATGCTCATTTTCGCACGATTCAGCCTCTAATTCGCACATATCCGCTGTAATTCGACTCTGTACTATCTAGTCATGTTAAGTTATCCTATCTGAGCACAATTCAACACCACAATGAACAATTTTGCTCGTTTTGCACGAATTATGCTCGTTTTCGCACGATTCAGCCTCTAATTCGCACATATCCGCTGTATTTCGACTCTGTACTATCTAGTCATGTTAAGTTATCGTAACTGAGCACAATTCAACACCACGACGAACAATTTTGCTCGTTTTGCACGAATTATGCTCATTTTCACACGATTCAGCCTCTAATTCGCACATATCCGCTGTAATTCGACTCTGTACTATCTAGTCATGTTAAGTTATCGTAACTGAGCACAATTCAACACCACAATGAACAATTTTGCTCGTTTTGCACGAATTATGCTCGTTTTCGCACGATTCAGCCTCTAATTCGCACATATCCGCTGTATTTCGACTCTGTACCATCTAGCCATGTTAAGTTATCGTAACTGAGCACAATTCAACACCACAATGAACAATTTTGCTGGTTTTGAACGAATTATGCTCATTTTCGCACGATTCAGCCTCTAATTCGCACATATCCGCTATAATTCGACTCTGTACTATCTAGTTACGTTAAGTTATCCTATCTGAGCACAATTCAACACCACAATGAACAATTTTGCTGGTTTTGAACGAATTATGCTCATTTTCGCACGATTCAGCCTCTAATTCGCACATATCCGCTGTAATTCGACTCTGTACTATCTAGTTATGTTAAGTTATCCTATCTGAGCACAATTCAACACCACAATGAACAATTTTGCTCGTTTTGCACGAAGTATGCTCGTTTTCGCACGATTCAGCCTCTAATTCGCACATATCCGCTGTAATTCGACTCTGTACTATCTAGTTATGTTAAGTTATCCTATCTGAGCATAATTCAACACCACAATGAACAATTTTGCTCGTTTTGCACGAATTATGCTCGTTTTCGCACGATTCAGCCTCTAATTCGCACATATCCGCTGTAATTCGACTCTGTACTATCTAGTCATGTTAAGTTATCGTAACTGAGCACAATTCAACACCACAATGAACAATTTTGCACGTTTTGCACGAGTTTTGCTCGTTTTGCACGAATTATGCCCATTTTCGCACAATTCAGCCTCTAATTCGCACACATCCGCTGTAAATCGACTCTGTACTATCTAGTCATGTTAAGTTATCGTAACAGAGCACAATTCAACACCACAATGAACACTTTTGCTCGTTTTGAACGAATTATGCTCATTTTCGCACGATTCAGCCTCTAATTCGCACATATCCGCTGTAATTCGACTCTGTACTATCTAGTCATGTTAAGTTATCGTAACTGAGCACAATTCAACACCACAATGAACAATTTTGCTGGTTTTGAACGAATTATGCTCATTTTCGCACGATTCAGCCTCTAATTCGCACATATCCGCTGTAATTCGACTCTGTACTATCTAGTTATGTTAAGTTATCCTATCTGAGCACAATTCAACACCACAATGAACAATTTTGCTCGTTTTGCACGAATTATGCTCGTTTTCGCACGATTCAGCCTCTAATTCGCACATATCCGCTGTAATTCGACTCTGTACTATCTAGTTATGTTAAGTTATCCTATCTGAGCATAATTCAACACCACAATGAACAATTTTGCTCGTTTTGCACGAATTATGCTCGTTTTCGCACGATTCAGCCTCTAATTCGCACATATCCGCTGTATTTCGACTCTGTACCATCTAGTTATGTTAAGTTATCCTATCTGAGCACAATTCAACACCACAATGAACAATTTTGCTGGTTTTGAACGAATTATGCTCATTTTCGCACGATTCAGCCTCTAATTCGCACATATCCGCTGTAATTCGACTCTGTACTATCTAGTTATGTTAAGTTATCCTATCTGAGCACAACTCAACACCACAACGAACAATTTTGCTCGTTTTGCACGAATTATGCTCATTTTCGCACGATTCAGCCTCTAATTCGCACATATCCGCTGTAATTCGACTCTGTACTATCTAGTCATGTTAAGTTATCGTAACTGAGCACAATTCAACACCACAATGAACAATTTTGCTGGTTTTGAACGAATTATGCTTATTTTCGCACGATTCAGCCTCTAATTCGCACATATCCGCTGTAATTCGACTCTGTACTATCTAGTTATGTTAAGTTATCCTATCTGAGCACAATTCAACACCACAATGAACAATTTTGCTCGTTTTGCACGAAGTATGCTCGTTTTCGCACGATTCAGCCTCTAATTCGCACATATCCGCCGTATTTCGACTCTGTACTATCTAGTCATGTTAAGTTATCGTAACTGAGCACAATTCAACACCACAATGAACAATTTTGCTCGTTTTGAACGAATTATGCTCATTTTCGCACGATTCAGCCTCTAATTCGCACATATCCGCTGTAATTCGACTCTGTACTATCTAGTCATGTTAAGTTATCGTAACTGAGCACAATTCAACACCACAATGAACAATTTTGCTGGTTTTGAACGAATTATGCTCATTTTCGCACGATTCAGCCTCTAATTCGCACATATCCGCTGTAATTCGACTCTGTACTATCTAGTTATGTTAAGTTATCCTATCTGAGCACAATTCAACACCACAACGAACAATTTTGCTCGTTTTGCACGAATTATGCTCATTTGCGCACGATTCAGCCTCTAATTCGCACATATCCGCTGTAATTCGACTCTGTACTATCTAGTTATGTTAAGTTATCCTATCTGAGCACAATTCAACACCACAATGAACAATTTTGCTGGTTTTGAACGAATTATGCTCATTTTCGCGCGATTCAGCCTCTAATTCGCACATATCCGCTGTAATTCGACTCTGTACTATCTAGTTATGTTAAGTTATCCTATCTGAGCACAATTCAACACCACAATGAACAATTTTGCTCGTTTTGCACGAATTTTGCTCGTTTTGCACGAATTATGCCCATTTTCGCACAATTCAGCCTCTAATTCGCACACATCCGCTGTAATTCGACTCTGTACTATCTAGTTATGTTAAGTTATCGTAACTGAGCACAATTCAACACCACAATGAACAATTTTGCTGGTTTTGAACGAATTATGCTCATTTTCGCACGATTCAGCCTCTAATTCGCACATATCCGCTGTAATTCGACTCTGTACTATCTAGTTATGTTAAGTTATCCTATCTGAGCACAATTCAACACCACAATGAACAATTTTGCTCGTTTTGCACGAAGTATGCTCGTTTTCGCACGATTCAGCCTCTAATTCGCACATATCTGCTGTAATTCGACTCTGTACTATCTAGTTATGTTAAGTTATCCTATCTGAGCACAATTCAACACCACAATGAACAATTTTGCTCGTTTTGCACGAATTATGCTCATTTTCGCACGATTCAGCCTCTAATTCGCACATATCCGCTGTAATTCGACTCTGTACTATCTAGTCATGTTAAGTTATCGTAACTGAGCACAATTCAACACCACAATGAACAATTTTGCTCGTTTTGCACGAATTATGCTCGTTTTCGCACGATTCAGCCTCTAATTCGCACATATCCGCCGTATTTCGACTCTGTACTATCTAGTCATGTTAAGTTATCGTAACTGAGCACAATTCAACACCACAATGAACAATTTTGCTCGTTTTGAACGAATTATGCTCATTTTCGCACGATTCAGCCTCTAATTCGCACATATCCGCTGTAATTCGACTCTGTACTATCTAGTCATGTTAAGTTATCGTAACTGAGCACAATTCAACACCACAATGAACAATTTTGCTGGTTTTGAACGAATTATGCTCATTTTCGCACGATTCAGCCTCTAATTCGCACATATCCGCTGTAATTCGACTCTGTACTATCTAGTTATGTTAAGTTATCCTATCTGAGCACAATTCAACACCACAACGAACAATTTTGCTCGTTTTGCACGAATTATGCTCATTTGCGCACGATTCAGCCTCTAATTCGCACATATCCGCTGTAATTCGACTCTGTACTATCTAGTTATGTTAAGTTATCCTATCTGAGCACAATTCAACACCACAATGAACAATTTTGCTGGTTTTGAACGAATTATGCTCATTTTCGCGCGATTCAGCCTCTAATTCGCACATATCCGCTGTAATTCGACTCTGTACTATCTAGTTATGTTAAGTTATCCTATCTGAGCACAATTCAACACCACAATGAACAATTTTCCTCGTTTTGCACGAATTTTGCTCGTTTTGCACGAATTATGCCCATTTTCGCACAATTCAGCCTCTAATTCGCACACATCCGCTGTAATTCGACTCTGTACTATCTAGTTATGTTAAGTTATCGTAACTGAGCACAATTCAACACCACAATGAACAATTTTGCTGGTTTTGAACGAATTATGCTCATTTTCGCACGATTCAGCCTCTAATTCGCACATATCCGCTGTATTTCGACTCTGTACTATCTAGTCATGTTAAGTTATCGTAACTGAGCACAATTCAACACCACAACGAACAATTTTGCTCGTTTTGCACGAATTATGCTCATTTTCGCACGATTCAGCCTCTAATTCGCACATATCCGCTGTAATTCGACTCTGTACTATCTAGTCATGTTAAGTTATCGTAACTGAGCACAATTCAACACCACAATGAACAATTTTGCTCGTTTTGAACGAATTATGCTCATTTTCGCACGATTCAGCCTATAATTCGCACATATCCGCTGTAATTCGACTCTGTACTATCTAGTCATGTTAAGTTATCGTAACTGAGCACAATTCAACACCACAATGAACAATTTTGCTGGTTTTGAACGAATTATGCTCATTTTCGCACGATTCAGCCTCTAATTCGCACATATCCGCTGTAATTCGACTCTGTACTATCTAGTTATGTTAAGTTATCCTATCTGAGCACAATTCAACACCACAATGAACAATTTTGCTCGTTTTGCACGAATTATGCTCATTTTCGCACGATTCAGCCTCTAATTCGCACATATCCGCTGTAATTAGACTCTGTACTATCTAGTTATGTTAAGTTATCCTATCTGAGCACAATTCAACACCACAATGAACAATTTTGCTCGTTTTGCACGAATTATGCTCGTTTTCGCACGATTCAGCCTCTAATTCGCACATATCCGCTGTAATTCGACTCTGTACTATCTAGTCATGTTAAGTTATCGTAACTGAGCACAATTCAACACCACAATGAACAATTTTGCTCGTTTTGCACGAATTATGCTCGTTTTCGCACGATTCAGCCTCTAATTCGCACATATCCGCTGTATTTCGACTCTGTACTATCTAGTCATGTTAAGTTATCGTAACTGAGCACAATTCAACACCACAATGAACAATTTTGCTGGTTTTGAACGAATTATGCTCATTTTCGCACGATTCAGCCTCTAATTCGCACATATCCGCTGTAATTCGACTCTGTACTATCTAGTCATGTTAAGTTATCCTATCTGAGCACAATTCAACACCACAATGAACAATTTTGCTCGTTTTGCACGAATTATGCTCGTTTTCGCACGATTCAGCCTCTAATTCGCACATATCCGCTGTATTTCGACTCTGTACTATCTAGTCATGTTAAGTTATCGTAACTGAGCACAATTCAACACCACGACGAACAATTTTGCTCGTTTTGCACGAATTATGCTCATTTTCACACGATTCAGCCTCTAATTCGCACATATCCGCTGTAATTCGACTCTGTACTATCTAGTCATGTTAAGTTATCGTAACTGAGCACAATTCAACACCACAATGAACAATTTTGCTCGTTTTGCACGAATTATGCTCGTTTTCGCACGATTCAGCCTCTAATTCGCACATATCCGCTGTATTTCGACTCTGTACCATCTAGTCATGTTAAGTTATCGTAACTGAGCACAATTCAACACCACAATGAACAATTTTGCTGGTTTTGAACGAATTATGCTCATTTTCGCACGATTCAGCCTCTAATTCGCACATATCCGCTATAATTCGACTCTGTACTATCTAGTTACGTTAAGTTATCCTATCTGAGCACAATTCAACACCACAATGAACAATTTTGCTGGTTTTGAACGAATTATGCTCATTTTCGCACGATTCAGCCTCTAATTCGCACATATCCGCTGTAATTCGACTCTGTACTATCTAGTTATGTTAAGTTATCCTATCTGAGCACAATTCAACACCACAATGAACAATTTTGCTCGTTTTGCACGAATTATGCTCATTTTCGCACGATTCAGCCTCTAATTCGCACATATCCGCTGTAATTCGACTCTGTACTATCTAGTCATGTTAACTTATCGTAACTGAGCACAATTCAACACCACAATGAACAATTTTGCTGGTTTTGAACGAATTATGCTCATTTTCGCACGATTCAGCCTCTAATTCGCACATATCCGCTGTAATTCGACTCTGTACTATCTAGTCATGTTAAGTTATCCTATCTGAGCACAATTCAACACCACAACGAACAATTTTGCTCGTTTTGCACGAATTATGCTCATTTTCGCACGATTCAGCCTCTAATTCGCACATATCCGCTGTAATTCGACTCTGTACTATCTAGTCATGTTAAGTTATCGTAACTGAGCACAATTCAACACCACAACGAACAATTTTGCTCGTTTTGCACGAATTATGCTCATTTTCGCACGATTCAGCCTCTAATTCGCACATATCCGCTGTAATTCGACTCTGTACTATCTAGTCATGTTAAGTTATCGTAACTGAGCACAATTCAACACCACAATGAACAATTTTGCTGGTTTTGAACGAATTATGCTCATTTTCGCACGATTCAGCCTCTAATTCGCACATATCCGCTGTAATTCGACTCTGTACTATCTAGTCATGTTAAGTTATCGTAACTGAGCACAATTCAACACCACAATGAACAATTTTGCTGGTTTTGAACGAATTATGCTCATTTTCGCACGATTCAGCCTCTAATTCGCACATATCCGCTGTAATTCGACTCTGTACTATCTAGTTATGTTAAGTTATCGTAACTGAGCACAATTCAACACCACAATAAACAATTTTGCTGGTTTTGAACGAATTATGCACATTTTCGCACGATTCAGCCTCTAATTCGCACATATCCGCTGTAATTCGACTCTGTACTATCTAGTCATGTTAAGTTATCGTAACTGAGCACAATTCAACACCACAATGAACAATTTTGCTGGTTTTGAACGAATTATGCTCATTTTCGCACGATTCAGCCTCTAATTCGCACATATCCGCTGTAATTCGACTCTGTACTATCTACTTATGTTAAGTTATCCTATCTGAGCACAATTCAACACCACAACGAACAATTTTGCTCGTTTTGCACGAATTATGCTCATTTTCGCACGATTCAGCCTCTAATTCGCACATATCCGCTGTAATTCGACTCTGTACTATCTAGTCATGTTAAGTTATCGTAACTGAGCACAATTCAACACCACAATGAACAATTTTGCTGGTTTTGAACGAATTATGCTCATTTTCGCACGATTCAGCCTCTAATTCGCACATATCCGCTGTAATTCGACTCTGTACTATCTAGTCATGTTAAGTTATCCTATCTGAGCACAATTCAACACCACAACGAACAATTTTGCTCGTTTTGCACGAATTATGCTCATTTTCGCACGATTCAGTCTCTAATTCGCACATATCCGCTGTAATTCGACTCTGTACTATCTAGTCATGTTAAGTTATCGTAACTGAGCACAATTCAACACCACAATGAACAATTTTGCTGGTTTTGAACGAATTATGCACATTTTCGCACGATTCAGCCTCGAATTCGCACATATCCGCTGTAATTCGACTCTGTACTATCTAGTCATGTTAAGTTATCGTAACTGAGCACAATTCAACACCACAATGAACAATTTTGCTGGTTTTGAACGAATTATGCTCATTTTCGCACGATTCAGCCTCTAATTCGCACATATCCGCTGTAATTCGACTCTGTACTATCTAGTTATGTTAAGTTATCCTATCTGAGCACAATTCAACACCACAATGAACAATTTTGCTCGTTTTGCACGAATTATGCTCATTTTCGCACGATTCAGCCTCTAATTCGCACATATCCGCTGTAATTCGACTCTGTACTATCTAGTCATGTTAACTTATCGTAACTGAGCACAATTCAACACCACAATGAACAATTTTGCTGGTTTTGAACGAATTATGCTCATTTTCGCACGATTCAGCCTCTAATTCGCACATATCCGCTGTAATTCGACTCTGTACTATCTAGTCATGTTAAGTTATCCTATCTGAGCACAATTCAACACCACAACGAACAATTTTGCTCGTTTTGCACGAATTATGCTCATTTTCGCACGATTCAGCCTCTAATTCGCACATATCCGCTGTAATTCGACTCTGTACTATCTAGTCATGTTAAGTTATCGTAACTGAGCACAATTCAACACCACAACGAACAATTTTGCTCGTTTTGCACGAATTATGCTCATTTTCGCACGATTCAGCCTCTAATTCGCACATATCCGCTGTAATTCGACTCTGTACTATCTACTTATGTTAAGTTATCCTATCTGAGCACAATTCAACACCACAACGAACAATTTTGCTCGTTTTGCACGAATTATGCTCATTTTCGCACGATTCAGCCTCTAATTCGCACCTATCCGCTGTAATTCGACTCTGTACTATCTAGTCATGTTAACTTATCGTAACTGAGCACAATTCAACACCACAATGAACAATTTTGCTGGTTTTGAACGAATTATGCTCATTTTCGCACGATTCAGCCTCTAATTCGCACATATCCGCTGTAATTCGACTCTGTACTATCTAGTCATGTTAAGTTATCCTATCTGAGCACAATTCAACACCACAACGAACAATTTTGCTCGTTTTGCACGAATTATGCTCATTTTCGCACGATTCAGCCTCTAATTCGCACATATCCGCTGTAATTCGACTCTGTACTATCTAGTCATGTTAAGTTATCGTAACTGAGCACAATTCAACACCACAACGAACAATTTTGCTCGTTTTGCACGAATTATGCTCATTTTCGCACGATTCAGCCTCTAATTCGCACATATCCGCTGTAATTCGACTCTGTACTATCTAGTCATGTTAAGTTATCGTAACTGAGCACAATTCAACACCACAATGAACAATTTTGCTGGTTTTGAACGAATTATGCTCATTTTCGCACGATTCAGCCTCTAATTCGCACATATCCGCTGTAATTCGACTCTGTACTATCTAGTCATGTTAAGTTATCGTAACTGAGCACAATTCAACACCACAATGAACAATTTTGCTGGTTTTGAACGAATTATGCTCATTTTCGCACGATTCAGCCTCTAATTCGCACATATCCGCTGTAATTCGACTCTGTACTATCTAGTTATGTTAAGTTATCGTAACTGAGCACAATTCAACACCACAATAAACAATTTTGCTGGTTTTGAACGAATTATGCACATTTTCGCACGATTCAGCCTCTAATTCGCACATATCCGCTGTAATTCGACTCTGTACTATCTAGTCATGTTAAGTTATCGTAACTGAGCACAATTCAACACCACAATGAACAATTTTGCTGGTTTTGAACGAATTATGCTCATTTTCGCACGATTCAGCCTCTAATTCGCACATATCCGCTGTAATTCGACTCTGTACTATCTACTTATGTTAAGTTATCCTATCTGAGCACAATTCAACACCACAACGAACAATTTTGCTCGTTTTGCACGAATTATGCTCATTTTCGCACGATTCAGCCTCTAATTCGCACATATCCGCTGTAATTCGACTCTGTACTATCTAGTCATGTTAAGTTATCGTAACTGAGCACAATTCAACACCACAATGAACAATTTTGCTGGTTTTGAACGAATTATGCTCATTTTCGCACGATTCAGCCTCTAATTCGCACATATCCGCTGTAATTCGACTCTGTACTATCTAGTCATGTTAAGTTATCCTATCTGAGCACAATTCAACACCACAACGAACAATTTTGCTCGTTTTGCACGAATTATGCTCATTTTCGCACGATTCAGTCTCTAATTCGCACATATCCGCTGTAATTCGACTCTGTACTATCTAGTCATGTTAAGTTATCGTAACTGAGCACAATTCAACACCACAATGAACAATTTTGCTGGTTTTGAACGAATTATGCACATTTTCGCACGATTCAGCCTCGAATTCGCACATATCCGCTGTAATTCGACTCTGTACTATCTAGTCATGTTAAGTTATCGTAACTGAGCACAATTCAACACCACAATGAACAATTTTGCTGGTTTTGAACGAATTATGCTCATTTTCGCACGATTCAGCCTCTATTTCGCACATATCCGCTGTAATTCGACTCTGTACTATCTAGTCATGTTAAGTTATCCTATCTGAGCACAATTCAACACCACAACGAACAATTTTGCTCGTTTTGCACGAATTATGCTCATTTTCGCACGATTCAGCCTCTAATTCGCACATATCCGCTGTAATTCGACTCTGTACTATCTAGTTATGTTAAGTTATCGTAACTGAGCACAATTCAACACCACAATAAACAATTTTGCTGGTTTTGAACGAATTATGCACATTTTCGCACGATTCAGCCTCTAATTCGCACATATCCGCTGTAATTCGACTCTGTACTATCTAGTCATGTTAAGTTATCGTAACTGAGCACAATTCAACACCACAATGAACAATTTTGCTGGTTTTGAACGAATTATGCTCATTTTCGCACGATTCAGCCTCTAATTCGCACATATCCGCTGTAATTCGACTCTGTACTATCTACTTATGTTAAGTTATCCTATCTGAGCACAATTCAACACCACAACGAACAATTTTGCTCGTTTTGCACGAATTATGCTCATTTTCGCACGATTCAGCCTCTAATTCGCACATATCCGCTGTAATTCGACTCTGTACTATCTAGTCATGTTAAGTTATCGTAACTGAGCACAATTCAACACCACAATGAACAATTTTGCTGGTTTTGAACGAATTATGCTCATTTTCGCACGATTCAGCCTCTAATTCGCACATATCCGCTGTAATTCGACTCTGTACTATCTAGTCATGTTAAGTTATCCTATCTGAGCACAATTCAACACCACAACGAACAATTTTGCTCGTTTTGCACGAATTATGCTCATTTTTGCACGATTCAGTCTCTAATTCGCACATATCCGCTGTAATTCGACTCTGTACTATCTAGTCATGTTAAGTTATCGTAACTGAGCACAATTCAACACCACAATGAACAATTTTGCTGGTTTTGAACGAATTATGCACATTTTCGCACGATTCAGCCTCGAATTCGCACATATCCGCTGTAATTCGACTCTGTACTATCTAGTTATGTTAAGTTATCCTATCTGAGCACAATTGAACACCACAATGAACAATTTTGCTCGTTTCGCACGAATTTTGCTCGTTTTGCACGAATTATGCTCATTTTCGCACGATTCAGCCTCTAATTCGCACATATCCGCTGTAATTCGACTCTGTACTATCTAGTCATGTTAAGTTATCCTATCTGAGCACAATTCAACACCACAACGAACAATTTTGCTCGTTTTGCACGAATTATGCTCATTTTCGCACGATTCAGCCTCTAATTCGCACATATCCGCTGTAATTCGACTCTGTACTATCTAAGTCATGTTAAGTTATCCTATCTGAGCACAATTCAACACCACAATGAACAATTTTGATCGTTTTGAACGAATTATGCTCATTTTCGCACGATTCAGCCTCTAATTCGCACATATCCGCTGTAATTCGACTCTGTACTATCTAGTTATGTTAAGTTATCCTATCTGAGCACAATTGAACACCACAATGAACAATTTTGCTCGTTTCGCACGAATTTTGCTCGTTTTGCACGAATTATGCTCATTTTCGCACGATTCAGCCTCAAATTCGCACATATCCGCTGTAATTCGACTCTGTACTATCTACTCATGTTAAGTTATCGTAACTGAGCACAATTCAACACCACAATGAACAATTTTGCTCGTTTTGAACGAATAATGCTCATTTTCGCACGATTCAGCCTCTAATTCGCACATATCCGCTGTAATTCGACTCTGTACTATCTAGTCATGTTAAGTTATCGTAACTGAGCACAATTCAACACCAGAATGAACAATTTTGCTGGTTTTGAACGAATTATGCTCATTTTCGCACGATTCAGCCTCTAATTCGCACATATCCGCTGTAATTCGACTCTGTACTATCTAGTTACGTTAAGTTATCCTATCTGAGCACAATTCAACACCACAATGAACAATTTTGCTGGTTTTGAACGAATTATGCTCATTTTCGCACTATTCAGCCTCTAATTCGCACATATCCGCTGTAATTCGACTCTGTACTATCTAGTTATGTTAAGTTATCCTATCTGAGCACAATTCAACACCACAATGAACAATTTTGCTCGTTTTGCACGAATTATGCTCGTTTTCGCACGATTCAGCCTCTAATTCGCACATATCCGCTGTATTTCGACTCTGTACTATCTAGTCATGTTAAGTTATCGTAACTGAGCACAATTCAACACCACAATGAACAATTTTGCTGGTTTTGAACGAATTATGCTCATTTTCGCACGATTCAGCCTCTAATTCGCACATATCCGCTGTAATTCGACTCTGTACTATCTAGTCATGTTAAGTTATCCTATCTGAGCACAATTCAACACCACAATGAACAATTTTGATCGTTTTGAACGAATTATGCTCATTTTCGCACGATTCAGCCTCTAATTCGCACATATCCGCTGTAATTCGACTCTGTACTATCTAGTTATGTTAAGTTATCCTATCTGAGCACAATTGAACACCACAATGAACAATTTTGCTCGTTTCGCACGAATTTTGCTCGTTTTGCACGAATTATGCTCATTTTCGCACGATTCAGCCTCTAATTCGCACATATCCGCTGTAATTCGACTCTGTACTATCTAGTCATGTTAAGTTATCCTATCTGAGCACAATTCAACACCACAACGAACAATTTTGCTCGTTTTGCACGAATTATGCTCATTTTCGCACGATTCAGTCTCTAATTCGCACATATCCGCTGTAATTCGACTCTGTACTATCTAGTCATGTTAAGTTATCGTAACTGAGCACAATTCAACACCACAATGAACAATTTTGCTGGTTTTGAACGAATTATGCACATTTTCGCACGATTCAGCCTCGAATTCGCACATATCCGCTGTAATTCGACTCTGTACTATCTAGTCATGTTAAGTTATCGTAACTGAGCACAATTCAACACCACAATGAACAATTTTGCTGGTTTTGAACGAATTATGCTCATTTTCGCACGATTCAGCCTCTAATTCGCACATATCCGCTGTAATTCGACTCTGTACTATCTAGTTATGTTAAGTTATCCTATCTGAGCACAATTCAACACCACAATGAACAATTTTGCTCGTTATGCACGAATTATGCTCATTTTCGCACGATTCAGCCTCTAATTCGCACATATCCGCTGTAATTCGACTCTGTACTATCTAGTTATGTTAAGTTATCCTATCTGAGCACAATTGAACACCACAATGAACAATTTTGCTCGTTTCGCACGAATTTTGCTCGTTTTGCACGAATTATGCTCATTTTCGCACGATTCAGCCTCTAATTCGCACACATCCGCTGTAAATCGACTCTGTACTATCTAGTCATGTTAAGTTATCGTAACAGAGCACAATTCAACACCACAATGAACAATTTTGCTCGTTTTGAACGAATTATGCTCATTTTCGCACGATTCAGCCTCTAATTCGCACATATCCGCTGTAATTCGACTCTGTACTATCTAAGTCATGTTAAGTTATCCTATCTGAGCACAATTCAACACCACAATGAACAATTTTGATCGTTTTGAACGAATTATGCTCATTTTCGCACGATTCAGCCTCTAATTCGCACATATCCGCTGTAATTCGACTCTGTACTATCTAGTTATGTTAAGTTATCCTATCTGAGCACAATTGAACACCACAATGAACAATTTTGCTCGTTTCGCACGAATTTTGCTCGTTTTGCACGAATTATGCTCATTTTCGCACGATTCAGCCTCAAATTCGCACATATCCGCTGTAATTCGACTCTGTACTATCTACTCATGTTAAGTTATCGTAACTGAGCACAATTCAACACCACAATGAACAATTTTGCTCGTTTTGAACGAATAATGCTCATTTTCGCACGATTCAGCCTCTAATTCGCACATATCCGCTGTAATTCGACTCTGTACTATCTAGTCATGTTAAGTTATCGTAACTGAGCACAATTCAACACCAGAATGAACAATTTTGCTGGTTTTGAACGAATTATGCTCATTTTCGCACGATTCAGCCTCTAATTCGCACATATCCGCTGTAATTCGACTCTGTACTATCTAGTTACGTTAAGTTATCCTATCTGAGCACAATTCAACACCACAATGAACAATTTTGCTGGTTTTGAACGAATTATGCTCATTTTCGCACTATTCAGCCTCTAATTCGCACATATCCGCTGTAATTCGACTCTGTACTATCTAGTTATGTTAAGTTATCCTATCTGAGCACAATTCAACACCACAATGAACAATTTTGCTCGTTTTGCACGAATTATGCTCGTTTTCGCACGATTCAGCCTCTAATTCGCACATATCCGCTGTATTTCGACTCTGTACTATCTAGTCATGTTAAGTTATCGTAACTGAGCACAATTCAACACCACAATGAACAATTTTGCTGGTTTTGAACGAATTATGCTCATTTTCGCACGATTCAGCCTCTAATTCGCACATATCCGCTGTAATTCGACTCTGTACTATCTAGTCATGTTAAGTTATCCTATCTGAGCACAATTCAACACCACAATGAACAATTTTGATCGTTTTGAACGAATTATGCTCATTTTCGCACGATTCAGCCTCTAATTCGCACATATCCGCTGTAATTCGACTCTGTACTATCTAGTTATGTTAAGTTATCCTATCTGAGCACAATTGAACACCACAATGAACAATTTTGCTCGTTTCGCACGAATTTTGCTCGTTTTGCACGAATTATGCTCATTTTCGCACGATTCAGCCTCTAATTCGCACATATCCGCTGTAATTCGACTCTGTACTATCTAGTCATGTTAAGTTATCCTATCTGAGCACAATTCAACACCACAACGAACAATTTTGCTCGTTTTGCACGAATTATGCTCATTTTCGCACGATTCAGTCTCTAATTCGCACATATCCGCTGTAATTCGACTCTGTACTATCTAGTCATGTTAAGTTATCGTAACTGAGCACAATTCAACACCACAATGAACAATTTTGCTGGTTTTGAACGAATTATGCACATTTTCGCACGATTCAGCCTCGAATTCGCACATATCCGCTGTAATTCGACTCTGTACTATCTAGTCATGTTAAGTTATCGTAACTGAGCACAATTCAACACCACAATGAACAATTTTGCTGGTTTTGAACGAATTATGCTCATTTTCGCACGATTCAGCCTCTAATTCGCACATATCCGCTGTAATTCGACTCTGTACTATCTAGTTATGTTAAGTTATCCTATCTGAGCACAATTCAACACCACAATGAACAATTTTGCTCGTTTTGCACGAATTATGCTCATTTTCGCACGATTCAGCCTCTAATTCGCACATATCCGCTGTAATTCGACTCTGTACTATCTAGTTATGTTAAGTTATCCTATCTGAGCACAATTGAACACCACAATGAACAATTTTGCTCGTTTCGCACGAATTTTGCTCGTTTTGCACGAATTATGCTCATTTTCGCACGATTCAGCCTCTAATTCGCACACATCCGCTGTAAATCGACTCTGTACTATCTAGTCATGTTAAGTTATCGTAACAGAGCACAATTCAACACCACAATGAACACTTTTGCTCGTTTTGAACGAATTATGCTCATTTTCGCACGATTCAGCCTCTAATTCGCACATATCCGCTGTAATTCGACTCTGTACTATCTAGTCATGTTAAGTTATCGTAACTGAGCACAATTCAACACCACAATGAACAATTTTGCTGGTTTTGAACGAATTATGCTCATTTTCGCACGATTCAGCCTCTAATTCGCACATATCCGCTGTAATTCGACTCTGTACTATCTAGTCATGTTAAGTTATCCTATCTGAGCACAATTCAACACCACAATGAACAATTTTGCTCGTTTTGCACGAATTATGCTCATTTTCGCACGATTCAGCCTCTAATTCGCACATATCCGCTGTAATTCGACTCTGTACTATCTAGTTATGTTAAGTTATCCTATCTGAGCACAATTCAACACCACAATGAACAATTTTGCTCGTTTTGCACGAATTATGCTCGTTTTCGCACGATTCAGCCTCTAATTCGCACATATCCGCTGTATTTCGACTCTGTACTATCTAGTCATGTTAAGTTATCGTAACTGAGCACAATTCAACACCACAATGAACAATTTTGCTGGTTTTGAACGAATTATGCTCATTTTCGCACGATTCAGCCTCTAATTCGCACATATCCGCTGTAATTCGACTCTGTACTATCTAGTCATGTTAAGTTATCCTATCTGAGCACAATTCAACACCACAATGAACAATTTTGCTCGTTTTGCACGAATTATGCTCGTTTTCGCACGATTCAGCCTCTAATTCGCACATATCCGCTGTATTTCGACTCTGTACTATCTAGTCATGTTAAGTTATCGTAACTGAGCACAATTCAACACCACGACGAACAATTTTGCTCGTTTTGCACGAATTATGCTCATTTTCACACGATTCAGCCTCTAATTCGCACATATCCGCTGTAATTTGACTCTGTACTATCTAGTCATGTTAAGTTATCGTAACTGAGCACAATTCAACACCACAATGAACAATTTTGCTCGTTTTGCACGAATTATGCTCGTTTTCGCACGATTCAGCCTCTAATTCGCACATATCCGCTGTATTTCGACTCTGTACCATCTAGTCATGTTAAGTTATCGTAACTGAGCACAATTCAACACCACAATGAACAATTTTGCTGGTTTTGAACGAATTATGCTCATTTTCGCACGATTCAGCCTCTAATTCGCACATATCCGCTATAATTCGACTCTGTACTATCTAGTTACGTTAAGTTATCCTATCTGAGCACAATTCAACACCACAATGAACAATTTTGCTGGTTTTGAACGAATTATGCTCATTTTCGCACGATTCAGCCTCTAATTCGCACATATCCGCTGTAATTCGACTCTGTACTATCTAGTTATGTTAAGTTATCCTATCTGAGCACAATTCAACACCACAATGAACAATTTTGCTCGTTTTGCACGAATTATGCTCATTTTCGCACGATTCAGCCTCTAATTCGCACATATCCGCTGTAATTCGACTCTGTACTATCTAGTCATGTTAACTTATCGTAACTGAGCACAATTCAACACCACAATGAACAATTTTGCTGGTTTTGAACGAATTATGCTCATTTTCGCACGATTCAGCCTCTAATTCGCACATATCCGCTGTAATTCGACTCTGTACTATCTAGTCATGTTAAGTTATCCTATCTGAGCACAATTCAACACCACAACGAACAATTTTGCTCGTTTTGCACGAATTATGCTCATTTTCGCACGATTCAGCCTCTAATTCGCACATATCCGCTGTAATTCGACTCTGTACTATCTAGTCATGTTAAGTTATCGTAACTGAGCACAATTCAACACCACAACGAACAATTTTGCTCGTTTTGCACGAATTTTGCTCGTTTTGAACGAATTTTGCTCATTTTCAAACGATTCAGCCTCTAATTCGCACATATCCGCTGTAATTCGACTCTGTACTATCTAGTTATGTTAAGTTATCCTATCTGAGCACAATTCAACACCACAATGAACAATTTTGCTCGTTTTGCACGAATTATGCTCGTTTTCGCACGATTCAGCCTCTAATTCGCACATATCCGCTGTATTTCGACTCTGTACTATCTAGTTATGTTAAGTTATCCTATCTGAGCACAATTCAACACCACAATGAACAATTTTGCTGGTTTTGAACGAATTATGCACATTTTCGCACGATTCAGCCTCTAATTCGCACATATCCGCTGTAATTCGACTCTGTACTATCTAGTCATGTTAAGTTATCGTAACTGAGCACAATTCAACACCACAACGAACAATTTTGCTCGTTTTGCACGAATTATGCTCATTTTCGCACGATTCAGCCTCTAATTCGCACATATCCGCTGTAATTCGACTCTGTACTATCTAGTCATGTTAAGTTATCGTAACTGAGCACAATTCAACACCACAATGAACAATTTTGCTGGTTTTGAACGAATTATGCACATTTTCGCACGATTCAGCCTCTAATTCGCACATATCCGCTGTAATTCGACTCTGTACTATCTAGTTATGTTAAGTTATCCTATCTGAGCACAATTCAACACCACAATGAACAATTTTGCTCGTTTTGCACGAATTTTGCTCGTTTTGAACGAATTTTGCTCATTTTCAAACGATTCAGCCTCTAATTCGCACATATCCGCTGTAATTCGACTCTGTACTATCTAGTTATGTTAAGTTATCCTATCTGAGCACAATTCAACACCACAATGAACAATTTTGCTCGTTTTGCACGAATTATGCTCGTTCTCGCACGATTCAGCCTCTAATTCGCACATATCCGCTGTATTTCGACTCTGTACTATCTAGTTATGTTAAGTTATCGTAACTGAGCACAATTCAACACCACAATGAACAATTTTGCTGGTTTTGAACGAATTATGCTCATTTTCGCACGATTCAGCCTCTAATTCGCACATATCCGCTGTATTTCGACTCTGTACTATCTAGTCATGTTAAGTTATCGTAACTGAGCACAATTCAACACCACAATGAACAATTTTGCTCGTTTTGCACGAATTATGCTCGTTTTCGCACGATTCAGCCTCTAATTCGCACATATCCGCTGTATTTCGACTCTGTACTATCTAGTTATGTTAAGTTATCGTAACTGAGCACAATTCAACACCACAATGAACAATTTTGTTGGTTTTGAACGAATTATGCTCATTTTCGCACGATTCAGCCTCTAATTCGCACATATCCGCTGTATTTCGACTCTGTACTATCTGTCATGTTAGGTTATCGTAACTGAGCACAATTCAACACCACAACGAACAATTTTGCTCGTTTTGCACGAATTATGCTCATTTTCGCACGATTCAGCCTCTAATTCGCACATATCCGCTGTAATTCGACTCTGTACTATCTAGTCATGTTAAGTTATCGTAACTGAGCACAATTCAACACCACAATGAACAATTTTGCTGGTTTTGAACGAATAATGCACATTTTCGCACGATTCAGCCTCTAATTCGCACATATCCGCTGTAATTCGACTCTGTACTATCTAGTTATGTTAAGTTATCCTATCTGAGCACAATTCAACACCACAATAAACAATTTTGCTCGTTTTGCACGAATTATGCTCATTTTCGCACGATTCAGCCTCTAATTCGCACATATCCGCTGTAATTCGACTCTGTACTATCTAGTCATGTTAAGTTATCGTAACTGAGCACAATTCAACACCACAATGAACAATTTTGCTGGTTTTGAACGAATTATGCTCATTTTCGCACGATTCAGCCTCTAATTCGCACATATCCGCTGTAATTCGACTCTGTACTATCTACTTATGTTAAGTTATCCTATCTGAGCACAATTCAACACCACAACGAACAATTTTGCTCGTTTTGCACGAATTATGCTCATTTTCGCACGATTCAGCCTCTAATTCGCACATATCCGCTGTAATTCGACTCTGTACTATCTAGTCATGTTAAGTTATCGTAACTGAGCACAATTCAACACCACAATGAACAATTTTGCTGGTTTTGAACGAATTATGCTCATTTTCGCACGATTCAGCCTCTAATTCGCACATATCCGCTGTAATTCGACTCTGTACTATCTAGTCATGTTAAGTTATCCTATCTGAGCACAATTCAACACCACAACGAACAATTTTGCTCGTTTTGCACGAATTATGCTCATTTTCGCACGATTCAGTCTCTAATTCGCACATATCCGCTGTAATTCGACTCTGTACTATCTAGTCATGTTAAGTTATCGTAACTGAGCACAATTCAACACCACAATGAACAATTTTGCTGGTTTTGAACGAATTATGCACATTTTCGCACGATTCAGCCTCGAATTCGCACATATCAGCTGTAATTCGACTCTGTACTATCTAGTCATGTTAAGTTATCGTAACTGAGCACAATTCAACACCACAATGAACAATTTTGCTGGTTTTGAACGAATTATGCTCATTTTCGCACGATTCAGCCTCTAATTCGCACATATCCGCTGTAATTCGACTCTGTACTATCTAGTTATGTTAAGTTATCCTATCTGAGCACAATTCAACACCACAATGAACAATTTTGCTGGTTTTGAACGAATTATGCTCATTTTCGCACGATTCAGCCTCTAATTCGCACATATCCGCTGTAATTCGACTCTGTACTATCTAGTCATGTTAAGTTATCCTATCTGAGCACAATTCAACACCACAACGAACAATTTTGCTCGTTTTGCACGAATTATGCTCATTTTCGCACGATTCAGCCTCTAATTCGCACATATCCGCTGTAATTCGACTCTGTACTATCTAGTCATGTTAAGTTATCGTAACTGAGCACAATTCAACACCACAACGAACAATTTTGCTCGTTTTGCACGAATTATGCTCATTTTCGCACGATTCAGCCTCTAATTCGCACATATCCGCTGTAATTCGACTCTGTACTATCTAGTCATGTTAAGTTATCGTAACTGAGCACAATTCAACACCACAATGAACAATTTTGCTGGTTTTGAACGAATTATGCTCATTTTCGCACGATTCAGCCTCTAATTCGCACATATCCGCTGTAATTCGACTCTGTACTATCTAGTCATGTTAAGTTATCGTAACTGAGCACAATTCAACACCACAATGAACAATTTTGCTGGTTTTGAACGAATTATGCTCATTTTCGCACGATTCAGCCTCTAATTCGCACATATCCGCTGTAATTCGACTCTGTACTATCTAGTTATGTTAAGTTATCGTAACTGAGCACAATTCAACACCACAATGAACAATTTTGCTGGTTTTGAACGAATTATGCACATTTTCGCACGATTCAGCCTCTAATTCGCACATATCCGCTGTAATTCGACTCTGTACTATCTAGTCATGTTAAGTTATCGTAACTGAGCACAATTCAACACCACAATGAACAATTTTGCTGGTTTTGAACGAATTATGCTCATTTTCGCACGATTCAGCCTCTAATTCGCACATATCCGCTGTAATTCGACTCTGTACTATCTACTTATGTTAAGTTATCCTATCTGAGCACAATTCAACACCACAACGAACAATTTTGCTCGTTTTGCACGAATTATGCTCATTTTCGCACGATTCAGCCTCTAATTCGCACATATCCGCTGTAATTCGACTCTGTACTATCTAGTCATGTTAAGTTATCGTAACTGAGCACAATTCAACACCACAATGAACAATTTTGCTGGTTTTGAACGAATTATGCTCATTTTCGCACGATTCAGCCTCTAATTCGCACATATCCGCTGTAATTCGACTCTGTACTATCTAGTCATGTTAAGTTATCCTATCTGAGCACAATTCAACACCACAACGAACAATTTTGCTCGTTTTGCACGAATTATGCTCATTTTCGCACGATTCAGTCTCTAATTCGCACATATCCGCTGTAATTCGACTCTGTACTATCTAGTCATGTTAAGTTATCGTAACTGAGCACAATTCAACACCACAATGAACAATTTTGCTGGTTTTGAACGAATTATGCACATTTTCGCACGATTCAGCCTCGAATTCGCACATATCCGCTGTAATTCGACTCTGTACTATCTAGTCATGTTAAGTTATCGTAACTGAGCACAATTCAACACCACAATGAACAATTTTGCTGGTTTTGAACGAATTATGCTCATTTTCGCACGATTCAGCCTCTAATTCGCACATATCCGCTGTAATTCGACTCTGTACTATCTAGTTATGTTAAGTTATCCTATCTGAGCACAATTCAACACCACAATGAACAATTTTGCTCGTTTTGCACGAATTATGCTCATTTTCGCACGATTCAGCCTCTAATTCGCACATATCCGCTGTAATTCGACTCTGTACTATCTAGTTATGTTAAGTTATCCTATCTGAGCACAATTCAACACCACAATGAACAATTTTGCTCGTTTTGCACGAATTATGGTCGTTTTCGCACGACTCAGCCTCTAATTCGCACATATCCGCTGTATTTCGACTCTGTACTATCTAGTCATGTTAAGTTATCGTAACTGAGCACAATTCAACACCACAATGAACAATTTTGCTCGTTTTGAAAGAATTATTCTCATTTTCGCACGATTCAGCCTCTAATTCGCACATATCCGCTGTAATTCGACTCTGTACTATCTAGTCATGTTAAGTTATCGTAACTGAGCACAATTCAACACCACAATGAACAATTTTGCTCGTTTTGAACGAATTATGCTCATTTTCGCACGATTCAGCCTCTAATTCGCACATATCCGCTGTAATTCGACTCTGTACTATCTAAGTCATGTTAAGTTATCCTATCTGAGCACAATTCAACACCACAATGAACAATTTTGATCGTTTTGAACGAATTATGCTCATTTTCGCACGATTCAGCCTCTAATTCGCACATATCCGCTGTAATTCGACTCTGTACTATCTAGTTATGTTAAGTTATCCTATCTGAGCACAATTGAACACCACAATGAACAATTTTGCTCGTTTCGCACGAATTTTGCTCGTTTTGCACGAATTATGCTCATTTTCGCACGATTCAGCCTCAAATTCGCACATATCCGCTGTAATTCGACTCTGTACTATCTACTCATGTTAAGTTATCGTAACTGAGCACAATTCAACACCACAATGAACAATTTTGCTCGTTTTGAACGAATAATGCTCATTTTCGCACGATTCAGCCTCTAATTCGGACATATCCGCTGTAATTCGACTCTGTACTATCTAGTCATGTTAAGTTATCGTAACTGAGCACAATTCAACACCAGAATGAACAATTTTGCTGGTTTTGAACGAATTATGCTCATTTTCGCACGATTCAGCCTCTAATTCGCACATATCCGCTGTAATTCGACTCTGTACTATCTAGTTACGTTAAGTTATCCTATCTGAGCACAATTCAACACCACAATGAACAATTTTGCTGGTTTTGAACGAATTATGCTCATTTTCGCACTATTCAGCCTCTAATTCGCACATATCCGCTGTAATTCGACTCTGTACTATCTAGTTATGTTAAGTTATCCTATCTGAGCACAATTCAACACCACAATGAACAATTTTGCTCGTTTTGCACGAATTATGCTCGTTTTCGCACGATTCAGCCTCTAATTCGCACATATCCGCTGTATTTCGACTCTGTACTATCTAGTCATGTTAAGTTATCGTAACTGAGCACAATTCAACACCACAATGAACAATTTTGCTGGTTTTGAACGAATTATGCACATTTTCGCACGATTCAGCCTCGAATTCGCACATATCCGCTGTAATTCGACTCTGTACTATCTAGTCATGTTAAGTTATCGTAACTGAGCACAATTCAACACCACAATGAACAATTTTGCTGGTTTTGAACGAATTATGCTCATTTTCGCACGATTCAGCCTCTAATTCGCACATATCCGCTGTAATTCGACTCTGTACTATCTAGTTATGTTAAGTTATCCTATCTGAGCACAATTCAACACCACAATGAACAATTTTGCTCGTTTTGCACGAATTATGCTCATTTTCGCACGATTCAGCCTCTAATTCGCACATATCCGCTGTAATTCGACTCTGTACTATCTAGTTATGTTAAGTTATCCTATCTGAGCACAATTCAACACCACAATGAACAATTTTGCTCGTTTTGCACGAATTATGCTCGTTTTCGCACGATTCAGCCTCTAATTCGCACATATCCGCTGTATTTCGACTCTGTACTATCTAGTCATGTTAAGTTATCGTAACTGAGCACAATTCAACACCACAATGAACAATTTTGCTCGTTTTGAAAGAATTATTCTCATTTTCGCACGATTCAGCCTCTAATTCGCACATATCCGCTGTAATTCGACTCTGTACTATCTAGTCATGTTAAGTTATCGTAACTGAGCACAATTCAACACCACAATGAACAATTTTGCTGGTTTTGAACGAATTATGCTCATTTTCGCACGATTCAGCCTCTAATTCGCACATATCCGCTGTATTTCGACTCTGTACTATCTAGTTATGTTAAGTTATCCTATCTGAGCACAATTCAACACCACAACGAACAATTTTGCTCGTTTTGCACGAATTATGCTCATTTTCGCACGATTCAGCCTCTAATTCGCACATATCCGCTGTAATTCGACTCTGTACTATCTAGTCATGTTAAGTTATTGTAACTGAGCACAATTCAACACCACAATGAACAATTTTGCTGGTTTTGAACGAATTATGCTCATTTTCGCACGATTCAGCCTCTAATTCGCACATATCCGCTGTAATTCGACTCTGTACTATCTAGTTATGTTAAGTTATCCTATCTGAGCACAATTCAACACCACAATGAACAATTTTGCTCGTTTTGCACGAGTTTTGCTCGTTTTGAACGAATTCTACTCATTTTCAAACGATTCAGCCTCTAATTCGCACATATCCGCTGTAATTCGACTCTGTACTATCTAGTTATGTTAAGTTATCCTATCTGAGCACAACTCAACACCACAATGAACAATTTTGCTCGTTTTGCACGAATTTTGCTCGTTTTGAACGAATTTTACTCATTTTCGCACGATTCAGCCTCTAATTCGCACATATCCGCTGTAATTCGACTCTGTACTATCTAGTTATGTTAAGTTATCCTATCTGAGCACAATTCAACACCACAATGAACAATTTTGATCGTTTTGAACGAATTATGCTCATTTTCGCACGATTCAGACTCTAATTCGCACATATCCGCTGTAATTCGACTCTGTACTATCTAGTTATATTAAGTTATCCTATCTGAGCACAACTCAACACCACAATGAACAATTTTGCTCGTTTTGCACGAATTTTGCTCGTTTTGAACGAATTTTACTCATTTTCGCACGATTCAGCCTCTAATTCGCACATATCCGCTGTAATTCGACTCTGTACTAACTAGTCATGTTAAGTTATCGTAACTGAGCACAATTCAACACCACAATGAACAATTTTGCTGGTTTTGAACGAATTATGCACATTTTCGCACTATTCAGCCTCGAATTCGCACATATCCGCTGTAATTCGACTCTGTACTATCTAGTCATGTTAAGTTATCGTAACTGAGCACAATTCAACACCACAATGAACAATTTTGCTGGTTTTGAACGAATTATGCTCATTTTCGCACGATTCAGCCTCTAATTCGCACATATCCGCTGTAATTCGACTCTGTACTATCTAGTTATGTTAAGTTATCCTATCTGAGCACAATTCAACACCACAATGAACAATTTTGCTCGTTTTGCACGAATTATGCTCATTTTCGCACGATTCAGCCTCTAATTCGCACATATCCGCTGTAATTCGACTCTGTACTATCTAGTTATGTTAAGTTATCCTATCTGAGCACAATTCAACACCACAATGAACAATTTTGCTCGTTTTGCACGAATTATGCTCGTTTTCGCACGATTCAGCCTCTAATTCGCACATATCCGCTGTATTTCGACTCTGTACTATCTAGTCATGTTAAGTTATCGTAACTGAGCACAATTCAACACCACAATGAACAATTTGGCTGGTTTTGTACGAATTATGCTCATTTTCGCACGATTCAGCCTATAATTCGCACATATCCGCTGTAATTCGACTCTGTACTATCTACTTATGTTAAGTTATCCTATCTGAGCACAATTCAACACCACAACGAACAATTTTGCTCGTTTTGCACGAATTATGCTCATTTTCGCACGATTCAGCCTCTAATTCGCACATATCCGCTGTGATTCGACTCTGTACTATCTAGTCATGTTAAGTTATCGTAACTGAGCACAATTCAACACCACAATGAACAATTTTGCTCGTTTTGCACGAATTATGCTCGTTTTCGCACGATTCAGCCTCTAATTCGCACATATCCGCTGTATTTCGGCTCTGTACTATCTAGTCATGTTAAGTTATCGTAACTGAGCACAATTCAACACCACAACGAACAATTTTGCTCGTTTTGCACGAATTATGCTCATTTTCGCACGATTCAGCCTCTAATTCGCACATATCCGCTGTAATTCGACTCTGTACTATCTAGTCATGTTAAGTTATCGTAACTGAGCACAATTCAACACCACAATGAACAATTTTGCTGGTTTTGAACGAATTATGCTCATTTTCGCACGATTCAGCCTCTAATTCGCACATATCCGCTGTAATTCGGCTCTGTACTATCTAGTCATGTTAAGTTATCCTATCTGAGCACAATTCAACACCACAACGAGCAATTTTGCTCGTTTTGCACGAATTATGCTCATTTTCGCACGATTCAGCCTCTAATTCGCACATATCGGCTGTAATTCGACTCTGTACTATCTAGTCATGTTAAGTTATCGTAACTGAGCACAATTCAACACCACAATGAACAATTTTGCAGGTTTTGAACGAATTATGCACATTTTCGCACGATTCAGCCTCTAATTCGCACATATCCGCTGTAATTCGGCTCTGTACTATCTAGTCATGTTAAGTTATCCTATCTGAGCACAATTCAACACCACAACGAACAATTTTGCTCGTTTTGCACGAATTATGCTCATTTTCGCACGATTCAGCCTCTAATTCGCACATATCCGCTGTAATTCGGCTCTGTACTATCTAGTCATGTTAAGTTATCCTATCTGAGCACAATTCAACACCACAACGAACAATTTTGCTCGTTTTGCACGAATTATGCCCATTTTCGCACAATTCAGCCTCTAATTCGCACACATCCGCTGTAATTCGACTCTGTACTATCTAGTCATGTTAAGTTATCGTAACTGAGCACAATTCAACACCACAATGAACACTTTTGCTCGTTTTGAACGAATTATGCTCATTTTCGCACGATTCAGCCTCTAATTCGCACATATCCGCTGTAATTCGACTCTGTACTATCTAGTCATGTTAAGTTATCGTAACTGAGCACAATTCAACACCACAATGAACAATTTTGCTGGTTTTGAACGAATTATGCTCATTTTCGCACGATTCAGCCTCTAATTCGCACATATCCGCTGTATTTCGACTCTGTACTATCTAGTCATGTTAAGTTATCGTAACTGAGCACAATTCAACACCACAACGAACAATTTTGCTCGTTTTGCACGAATTATGCTCATTTTCGCACGCTTCAGCCTCTAATTCGCACATATCCGCTGTAATTCGACTCTGTACTATCTAGTCATGTTAAGTTATCGTAACTGAGCACAATTCAACACCACAATGAACAATTTTGCTCGTTTTGAACGAATTATGCTCATTTTCGCACGATTCAGCCTATAATTCGCACATATCCGCTGTAATTCGACTCTGTACTATCTAGTCATGTTAAGTTATCGTAACTGAGCACAATTCAACACCACAATGAACAATTTTGCTGGTTTTGAACGAATTATGCTCATTTTCGCACGATTCAGCCTCTAATTCGCACATATCCGCTGTAATTCGACTCTGTACTATCTAGTTATGTTAAGTTATCCTATCTGAGCACAATTCAACACCACAATGAACAATTTTGCTCGTTTTGCACGAATTATGCTCATTTTCGCACGATTCAGCCTCTAATTCGCACATATCCGCTGTAATTCGACTCTGTACTATCTAGTTATGTTAAGTTATCCTATCTGAGCACAATTCAACACCACAATGAACAATTTTGCTCGTTTTGCACGAATTATGCTCGTTTTCGCACGATTCAGCCTCTAATTCGCACATATCCGCTGTATTTCGACTCTGTACTATCTAGTCATGTTAAGTTATCGTAACTGAGCACAATTCAACACCACAATGAACAATTTTGCTGGTTTTGAACGAATTATGCACATTTTCGCACGATTCAGCCTCTAATTCGCACATATCCGCTGTAATTCGACTCTGTACTATCTAGTCATGTTAAGTTATCGTAACTGAGCACAATTCAACACCACAATGAACAATTTTGCTGGTTTTGAACGAATTATGCTCATTTTCGCACGATTCAGCCTCTAATTCGCACATATCCGCTGTAATTCGACTCTGTACTATCTAGTCATGTTAAGTTATCCTATCTGAGCACAATTCAACACCACAATGAACAATTTTGCTCGTTTTGCACGAATTATGCTCATTTTCGCACGATTCAGCCTCTAATTCGCACATATCCGCTGTAATTCGACTCTGTACTATCTAGTCATGTTAAGTTATCGTAACTGAGCACAATTCAACACCACAATGAACAATTTTGCTGGTTTTGAACGAATTATGCTCATTTTCGCACGATTCAGCCTCTAATTCGCACATATCCGCTGTAATTCGACTCTGTACTATCTAGTCATGTTAAGTAATCCTATCTGAGCACAATTCAACACCACAATGAACAATTTTGCTCGTTTTGCACGAATTATGCTCATTTTCGCACGATTCAGCCTCTAATTCGCACATATCCGCTGTAATTCGACTCTGTACTATCTAGTTATGTTAAGTTATCCTATCTGAGCACAATTCAACACCACAATGAACAATTTTGCTCGTTTTGCACGAATTATGCTCGTTTTCGCACGATTCAGCCTCTAATTCGCACATATCCGCTGTATTTCGACTCTGTACCATCTAGTCATGTTAAGTTATCGTAACTGAGCACAATTCAACACCACAATGAACAATTTTGCTGGTTTTGAACGAATTATGCTCATTTTCGCAGGATTCAGCCTCTAATTCGCACATATCCGCTGTAATTCGACTCTGTACTATCTACTTATGTTAAGTTATCCTATCTGAGCACAATTCAACACCACAACGAACAATTTTGCTCGTTTTGCACGAATTATGCTCATTTTCGCACGATTCAGCCTCTAATTCGCACCTATCCGCTGTAATTCGACTCTGTACTATCTAGTCATGTTAAGTTATCGTAACTGAGCACAATTCAACACCACAATGAACAATTTTGCTGGTTTTGAACGAATTATGCTCATTTTCGCACGATTCAGCCTCTAATTCGCGCATATCCGCTGTAATTCGACTCTGTACTATCTAGTCATGTTAAGTTATCCTATCTGAGCACAATTCAACACCACAACGAACAATTTTGCTCGTTTTGCACGAATTATGCTCATTTTCGCACGATTCAGCCTCTAATTCGCACATATCCGCTGTAATTCGACTCTGTACTATTTAGTCATGTTAAGTTATCGTAACTGAGCACAATTCAACACCACAATGAACAATTTTGCTGGTTTTGAACGAATTATGCTCATCTTCGCACGATTCAGCCTCTAATTCGCACATATCCGCTGTAATTCGACTCTGTACTATCTAGTCATGTTAAGTTATCCTATCTGAGCACAATTCAACACCACAACGAACAATTTTGCTCGTTTTGCACGAATTATGCTCATTTTCGCACGATTCAGCCTCTAATTCGCACATATCCGCTGTAATTCGACTCTGTACTATCTAGTTATGTTAAGTTATCCTATCTGAGCACAATTCAACACCACAATGAACAATTTTGCTCGTTTTGCACGAATTATGCTCGTTTTCGCACGATTCAGCCTCTAATTCGCACATATCCGCTGTATTTCGACTCTGTACCATCTAGTCATGTTAAGTTATCGTAACTGAGCACAATTCAACACCACAATGAACAATTTTGCTGGTTTTGAACGAATTATGCTCATTTTCGCACGATTCAGCCTCTAATTCGCACATATCCGCTGTAATTCGACTCTGTACTATCTACTTATGTTAAGTTATCCTATCTGAGCACAATTCAACACCACAACGAACAATTTTGCTCGTTTTGCACGAATTATGCTCATTTTCGCACGATTCAGCCTCTAATTCGCACCTATCCGCTGTAATTCGACTCTGTACTATCTAGTCATGTTAAGTTATCGTAACTGAGCACAATTCAACACCACAATGAACAATTTTGCTGGTTTTGAACGAATTATGCTCATTTTCGCACGATTCAGCCTCTAATTCGCACATATCCGCTGTAATTCGACTCTGTACTATCTAGTCATGTTAAGTTATCCTATCTGAGCACAATTCAACACCACAACGAACAATTTTGCTCGTTTTGCACGAATTATGCTCATTTTCGCACGATTCAGCCTCTAATTCGCACATATCCGCTGTAATTCGACTCTGTACTATCTAGTCATGTTAAGTTATCGTAACTGAGCACAATTCAACACCACAATGAACAATTTTGCTGGTTTTGAACGAATTATGCTCATTTTCGCACGATTCAGCCTCTAATTCGCACATATCCGCTGTAATTCGACTCTGTACTATCTAGTTATGTTAAGTAATCCTATCTGAGCACAATTCAACACCACAATGAACAATTTTGCTCGTTTTGCACGAATTATGCTCATTTTCGCACGATTCAGCCTCTAATTCGCACATATCCGCTGTAATTCTACTCTGTACTATCTAGTTATGTTAAGTTATCCTATCTGAGCACAATTCAACACCACAATGAACAATTTTGCTCGTTTTGCACGAATTATGCTCGTTTTCGCACGATTCAGCCTCTAATTCGCACATATCCGCTGTATTTCGACTCTGTACCATCTAGTCATGTTAAGTTATCGTAACTGAGCACAATTCAACACCACAATGAACAATTTTGCTGGTTTTGAACGAATTATGCTCATTTTCGCAGGATTCAGCCTCTAATTCGCACATATCCGCTGTAATTCGACTCTGTACTATCTACTTATGTTAAGTTATCCTATCTGAGCACAATTCAACACCACAACGAACAATTTTGCTCGTTTTGCACGAATTATGCTCATTTTCGCACGATTCAGCCTCTAATTCGCACCTATCCGCTGTAATTCGACTCTGTACTATCTAGTCATGTTAAGTTATCGTAACTGAGCACAATTCAACACCACAATGAACAATTTTGCTGGTTTTGAACGAATTATGCTCATTTTCGCACGATTCAGCCTCTAATTCGCGCATATCCGCTGTAATTCGACTCTGTACTATCTAGTCATGTTAAGTTATCCTATCTGAGCACAATTCAACACCACAACGAACAATTTTGCTCGTTTTGCACGAATTATGCTCATTTTCGCACGATTCAGCCTCTAATTCGCACATATCCGCTGTAATTCGACTCTGTACTATTTAGTCATGTTAAGTTATCGTAACTGAGCACAATTCAACACCACAACGAACAATTTTGCTCGTTTTGCACGAATTATGCTCATTTTCGCACGATTCAGCCTCTAATTCGCACCTATCCGCTGTAATTCGACTCTGTACTATCTAGTCATGTTAAGTTATCGTAACTGAGCACAATTCAACACCACAATGAACAATTTTGCTGGTTTTGAACGAATTATGCTCATTTTCGCACGATTCAGCCTCTATTTCGCACATATCCGCTGTAATTCGACTCTGTACTATCTAGTCATGTTAAGTTATCCTATCTGAGCACAATTCAACACCACAACGAACAATTTTGCTCGTTTTGCACGAATTATGCTCATTTTCGCACGATTCAGCCTCTAATTCGCACATATCCGCTGTAATTCGACTCTGTACTATCTAGTCATGTTAAGTTATCGTAACTGAGCACAATTCAACACCACAATGAACAATTTTGCTGGTTTTGAACGAATTATGCTCATTTTCGCACGATTCAGCCTCTAATTCGCACATATCCGCTGTAATTCGACTCTGTACTATCTAGTCATGTTAAGTTATCGTAACTGAGCACAATTCAACACCACAATGAACAATTTTGCTGGTTTTGAACGAATTATGCTCATTTTCGCACGATTCAGCCTCTAATTCGCACATATCCGCTGTAATTCGACTCTGTACTATCTAGTTATGTTAAGTTATCGTAACTGAGCACAATTCAACACCACAATGAACAATTTTGCTGGTTTTGAACGAATTATGCACATTTTCGCACGATTCAGCCTCTAATTCGCACATATCCGCTGTAATTCGACTCTGTACTATCTAGTCATGTTAAGTTATCGTAACTGAGCACAATTCAACACCACAATGAACAATTTTGCTGGTTTTGAACGAATTATGCTCATTTTCGCACGATTCAGCCTCTAATTCGCACATATCCGCTGTAATTCGACTCTGTACTATCTAGTTATGTTAAGTTATCCTATCTGAGCACAATTCAACACAAAATGAACAATTTTGCTCGTTTTGCACGAATTATGCTCGTTTTCGCACGATTCAGCCTCTAATTCGCACATATCCGCTGTATTTCGACTCTGTACTATCTAGTCATGTTAAGTTATCGTAACTGAGCACAATTCAACACCACAATGAACAATTTTGCTGGTTTTGAACGAATTATGCTCATTTTCGCACGATTCAGCCTCTAATTCGCACATATCCGCTGTAATTCGACTCTGTACTATCTACTTATGTTAAGTTATCCTATCTGAGCACAATTCAACACCACAACGAACAATTTTGCTCGTTTTGCACGAATTATGCTCATTTTCGCACGATTCAGCCTCTAATTCGCACATATCCGCTGTAATTCGACTCTGTACTATCTAGTCATGTTAAGTTATCGTAACTGAGCACAATTCAACACCACAATGAACAATTTTGCTGGTTTTGAACGAATTATGCTCATTTTCGCACGATTCAGCCTCTAATTCGCACATATCCGCTGTAATTCGACTCTGTACTATCTAGTCATGTTAAGTTATCCTATCTGAGCACAATTCAACACCACAACGAACAATTTTGCTCGTTTTGCAGCACGAATTATGCTCATTTTCGCACGATTCAGTCTCTAATTCGCACATATCCGCTGTAATTCGACTCTGTACTATCTAGTCATGTTAAGTTATCGTAACTGAGCACAATTCAACACCACAATGAACAATTTTGCTGGTTTTGAACGAATTATGCACATTTTCGCACGATTCAGCCTCGAATTCGCACATATCCGCTGTAATTCGACTCTGTACTATCTAGTCATGTTAAGTTATCGTAACTGAGCACAATTCAACACCACAATGAACAATTTTGCTGGTTTTGAACGAATTATGCTCATTTTCGCACGATTCAGCCTCTAATTCGCACATATCCGCTGTAATTCGACTCTGTACTATCTAGTTATGTTAAGTTATCCTATCTGAGCACAATTGAACACCACAATGAACAATTTTGCTCGTTTCGCACGAATTTTGCTCGCTTTGCACGAATTATGCTCATTTTCGCACGATTCAGCCTCTAATTCGCACATATCCGCTGTAATTCGACTCTGTACTATCTAGTCATGTTAAGTTATCCTATCTGAGCACAATTCAACACCACAACGAACAATTTTGCTCGTTTTGCACGAATTATGCTCATTTTCGCACGATTCAGTCTCTAATTCGCACATATCCGCTGTAATTCGACTCTGTACTATCTAGTCATGTTAAGTTATCCTATCTGAGCACAATTCAACACCACAATGAACAATTTTGATCGTTTTGAACGAATTATGCTCATTTTCGCACGATTCAGCCTCTAATTCGCACATATCCGCTGTAATTCGACTCTGTACTATCTAGTTATGTTAAGTTATCCTATCTGAGCACAATTGAACACCACAATGAACAATTTTGCTCGTTTCGCACGAATTTTGCTCGTTTTGCACGAATTATGCTCATTTTCGCACGATTCAGCCTCAAATTCGCACATATCCGCTGTAATTCGACTCTGTACTATCTACTCATGTTAAGTTATCGTAACTGAGCACAATTCAACACCACAATGAACAATTTTGCTCGTTTTGAACGAATTATGCTCATTTTCGCACGATTCAGCCTCTAATTCGCACATATCCGCTGTAATTCGACTCTGTACTATCTAGTCATGTTAAGTTATCGTAACTGAGCACAATTCAACACCAGAATGAACAATTTTGCTGGTTTTGAACGAATTATGCTCATTTTCGCACGATTCAGCCTCTAATTCGCACATATCCGCTGTAATTCGACTCTGTACTATCTAGTTACGTTAAGTTATCCTATCTGAGCACAATTCAACACCACAATGAACAATTTTGCTGGTTTTGAACGAATTATGCTCATTTTCGCACGATTCAGCCTCTAATTCGCACATATCCGCTGTAATTCGACTCGGTACTATCTAGTTATGTTAAGTTATCCTATCTGAGCACAATTCAACACCACAATGAACAATTTTGCTCGTTTTGCACGAATTATGCTCGTTTTCGCACGATTCAGCCTCTAATTCGCACATATCCGCTGTATTTCGACTCTGTACTATCTAGTCATGTTAAGTTATCGTAACTGAGCACAATTCAACACCACAATGAACAATTTTGCTGGTTTTGAACGAATTATGCTCATTTTCGCACGATTCAGCCTCTAATTCGCACATATCCGCTGTAATTCGACTCTGTACTATCTAGTCATGTTAAGTTATCCTATCTGAGCACAATTCAACACCACAATGAACAATTTTGATCGTTTTGAACGAATTATGCTCATTTTCGCACGATTCAGACTCTAATTCGCACATATCCGCTGTAATTCGACTCTGTACTATCTAGTTATGTTAAGTTATCCTATCTGAGCACAATTGAACACCACAATGAACAATTTTGCTCGTTTCGCACGAATTTTGCTCGTTTTGCACGAATTATGCTCATTTTCGCACATATCCGCTGTAATTCGACTCTGTACTATCTACTCATGTTAAGTTATCGTAACTGAGCACAATTCAACACCACAATGAACAATTTTGCTCGTTTTGAACGAATAATGCTCATTTTCGCACGATTCAGCCTCTAATTCGCACATATCTGCTGTAATTCGACTCTGTACTATCTAGTCATGTTAAGTTATCGTAACTGAGCACAATTCAACACCAGAATGAACAATTTTGCTGGTTTTGAACGAATTATGCTCATTTTCGCACGATTCAGCCTCTAATTCGCACATATCCGCTGTAATTCGACTCTGTACTATCTAGTTACGTTAAGTTATCCTATCTGAGCACAATTCAACACCACAATGAACAATTTTGCTGGTTTTGAACGAATTATGCTCATTTTCGCACGATTCAGCCTCTAATTCGCACATATCCGCTGTAATTCGACTCTGTACTATCTAGTTATGTTAAGTTATCCTATCTGAGCACAATTCAACACCACAATGAACAATTTGGCTCGTTTTGCACGAATTATGCTCGTTTTCGCACGATTCAGCCTCTAATTCGCACATATCCGCTGTATTTCGACTCTGTACTATCTAGTCATGTTAAGTTATCGTAACTGAGCACAATTCAACACCACAATGAACAATTTTGCTGGTTTTGAACGAATTATGCTCATTTTCGCACGATTCAGCCTCTAATTCGCACATATCCGCTGTAATTCGACTCTGTACTATCTAGTCATGTTAAGTTATCGTAACTGAGCACAATTCAACACCACAATGAACAATTTTGCTGGTTTTGAACGGATTATGCTCATTTTCGCACGATTCAGCCTCTAATTCGCACATATCCGCTGTAATTCGACTCTGTACTATCTAGTTATGTTAAGTTATCCTATCTGAGCACAATTCAACACCACAACGAACAATTTTGCTCGTTTTGCACGAATTATGCTCATTTTCGCACGATTCAGCCTCTAATTCGCACATATCCGCTGTAATTCGACTCTGTACTATCTAGTCATGTTAAGTTATCGTAACTGAGCACAATTCAACACCACAATGAACAATTTTGCTGGTTTTGAACGAATTATGCACATTTTCGCACGATTCAGCCTCTAATTCGCACATATCCGCTGTAATTCGACTCTGTACTATCTAGTTATGTTAAGTTATCCTATCTGAGCACAATTCAACACCACAATGAACAATTTTGCTCGTTTTGCACGAATTTTGCTCGTTTTGAACGAATTTTGCTCATTTTCAAACGATTCAGCCTCTAATTCGCACATATCCGCTGTAATTCGACTCTGTACTATCTAGTTATGTTAAGTTATCCTATCTGAGCACAATTCAACACCACAACGAACAATTTTGCTCGTTTTGCACGAATTATGCTCATTTTCGCACGATTCAGCCTCTAATTCGCACATATCCGCTGTAATTCGACTCTGTACTATCTAGTCATGTTAAGTTATCGTAACTGAGCACAATTCAACACCACAATGAACAATTTTGCTGGTTTTGAACGAATTATGCACATTTTCGCACGATTCAGCCTCTAATTCGCACATATCCGCTGTAATTCGACTCTGTACTATCTAGTTATGTTAAGTTATCCTATCTGAGCACAATTCAACACCACAATGAACAATTTTGCTCGTTTTGCACGAATTTTGCTCGTTTTGAACGAATTTTGCTCATTTTCAAACGATTCAGCCTCTAATTCGCACATATCCGCTGTAATTCGACTCTGTACTATCTAGTCATGTTAAGTTATCCTATCTGAGCACAATTCAACACCACAATGAACAATTTTGATCGTTTTGAACGAATTATGCTCATTTTCGCACGATTCAGACTCTAATTCGCACATATCCGCTGTAATTCGACTCTGTACTATCTAGTTATGTTAAGTTATCCTATCTGAGCACAATTGAACACCACAATGAACAATTTTGCTCGTTTCGCACGAATTTTGCTCGTTTTGCACGAATTATGCTCATTTTCGCACGATTTAGCCTCAAATTCGCACATATCCGCTGTAATTCGACTCTGTACTATCTACTCATGTTAAGTTATCGTAACTGAGCACAATTCAACACCACAATGAACAATTTTGCTCGTTTTGAACGAATAATGCTCATTTTCGCACGATTCAGCTCCTAATTCGCACATATCTGCTGTAATTCGACTCTGTACTATCTAGTCATGTTAAGTTATCGTAACTGAGCACAATTCAACACCAGAATGAACAATTTTGCTGGTTTTGAACGAATTATGCTCATTTTCGCACGATTCAGCCTCTAATTCGCACATATCCGCTGTAATTCGACTCTGTACTATCTAGTTACGTTAAGTTATCCTATCTGAGCACAATTCAACACCACAATGAACAATTTTGCTGGTTTTGAACGAATTATGCTCATTTTCGCACGATTCAGCCTCTAATTCGCACATATCCGCTGTAATTCGACTCTGTACTATCTAGTTATGTTAAGTTATCCTATCTGAGCACAATTCATCACCACAATGAACAATTTGGCTCGTTTTGCACGAATTATGCTCATTTTCGCACGATTCAGCCTCTAATTCGCACCTATCCGCTGTAATTCGACTCTGTACTATCTAGTCATGTTAAGTTATCGTAACTGAGCACAATTCAACACCACAATGAACAATTTTGCTGGTTTTGAACGAAATATGCTCATTTTCGCACGATTCAGCCTCTAATTCGCGCATATCCGCTGTAATTCGACTCTGTACTATCTAGTCATGTTAAGTTATCCTATCTGAGCACAATTCAACACCACAACGAACAATTTTGCTCGTTTTGCACGAATTATGCTCATTTTCGCACGATTCAGCCTCTAATTCGCACATATCCGCTGTAATTCGACTCTGTACTATTTAGTCATGTTAAGTTATCGTAACTGAGCACAATTCAACACCACAATGAACAATTTTGCTGGTTTTGAACGAATTATGCTCATTTTCGCACGATTCAGCCTCTAATTCGCACATATCCGCTGTAATTCGACTCTGTACTATCTAGTCATGTTAAGTTATCCTATCTGAGCACAATTCAACACCACAACGAACAATTTTGCTCGTTTTGCACGAATTATGCTCATTTTCGCACGATTCAGCCTCTAATTCGCACATATCCGCTGTAATTCGACTCTGTACTATCTAGTTATGTTAAGTTATCCTATCTGAGCACAATTCAACACCACAATGAACAATTTTGCTCGTTTTGCACGAATTATGCTCGTTTTCGCACGATTCAGCCTCTAATTCGCACATATCCGCTGTATTTCGACTCTGTACCATCTAGTCATGTTAAGTTATCGTAACTGAGCACAATTCAACACCACAATGAACAATTTTGCTGGTTTTGAACGAATTATGCTCATTTTCGCACGATTCAGCCTCTAATTCGCACATATCCGCTGTAATTCGACTCTGTACTATCTACTTATGTTAAGTTATCCTATCTGAGCACAATTCAACACCACAACGAACAATTTTGCTCGTTTTGCACGAATTATGCTCATTTTCGCACGATTCAGCCTCTAATTCGCACCTATCCGCTGTAATTCGACTCTGTACTATCTAGTCATGTTAAGTTATCGTAACTGAGCACAATTCAACACCACAATGAACAATTTTGCTGGTTTTGAACGAATTATGCTCATTTTCGCACGATTCAGCCTCTAATTCGCACATATCCGCTGTAATTCGACTCTGTACTATCTAGTCATGTTAAGTTATCCTATCTGAGCACAATTCAACACCACAACGAACAATTTTGCTCGTTTTGCACGAATTATGCTCATTTTCGCACGATTCAGCCTCTAATTCGCACATATCCGCTGTAATTCGACTCTGTACTATCTAGTCATGTTAAGTTATCGTAACTGAGCACAATTCAACACCACAATGAACAATTTTGCTGGTTTTGAACGAATTATGCTCATTTTCGCACGATTCAGCCTCTAATTCGCACATATCCGCTGTAATTCGACTCTGTACTATCTAGTCATGTTAAGTTATCGTAACTGAGCACAATTCAACACCACAATGAACAATTTTGCTGGTTTTGAACGAATTATGCTCATTTTCGCACGATTCAGCCTCTAATTCGCACATATCCGCTGTAATTCGACTCTGTACTATCTAGTTATGTTAAGTTATCCTATCTGAGCACAATTCAACACAAAATGAACAATTTTGCTCGTTTTGCACGAATTATGCTCGTTTTCGCACGATTCAGCCTCTAATTCGCACATATCCGCTGTATTTCGACTCTGTACTATCTAGTCATGTTAAGTTATCGTAACTGAGCACAATTCAACACCACAATGAACAATTTTGCTGGTTTTGAACGAATTATGCTCATTTTCGCACGATTCAGCCTCTAATTCGCACATATCCGCTGTAATTCGACTCTGTACTATCTACTTATGTTAAGTTATCCTATCTGAGCACAATTCAACACCACAACGAACAATTTTGCTCGTTTTGCACGA